>NW_020867364.1:0-119322 GCF_003369695.1 Bos indicus x Bos taurus | reverse complement strand
TTCCTACTTTTGCATTCCAGTCCCCTATAATGAAAAGGACATCTTTTTTGGGTGTTAGTTCTGAAAGGTCTTATAGGTCTTCACAGAACTGTTCAACTTCATTCTTCAGCGTTACTGGTTGGGACATAGGCTTGGATTACTGTGGTATTGAATGGTTTGCCTTGGAAACGAACAGAGATCATTCTGTCATTTTTGAGATTGCATCCAAGTGCTGCATTTCAGACTCTTTTGTTGACCATGATGGCTACTCCATTTCTTCTAAGGGATTCCTGTCCACAGTAGTAGATACAATGGTCATCTGGAGTTAAATTCATAGCCATCATCAAAAAATGTACAAACAAAAATGCTGGAGAGGGTGTGGGTGCATGTTGATAGGGAATGTAATTGATACAGACACTATGGAGAACTGGTAATGGAGAATTCCTTAAAAATCTAGAATTAAAAACAAACATATGACCAGCGAATCTCACTACTGGTGCAATTACCCTGAGAAAACCATAATTTAAAAAGACACATGTACCCCCAGTATTCTGCTGCTGCTAAGTCGCTTCAGTCATGTTCCGACTCTGTGCGACCCCATAGACGGAAGCCCACCAGCTCCCCCCATCCCTGGATTCTCCAGGCAAGAACACTGGAGTGGCTTGCCGTTTCCCTTCTCCAATGCATGAAAGTGAAAAGTGAAAGTCAAGTTGCTCAGTCATGTCTGACTCTTAGCAACCCCGTGGACTGCAGCCTTCCAGGCTCTTCCATCCATGGGATTTTCCAGGCAAGAGTACTGGAGTGGGGTGCCATTGCAAAGTGGTTCACTGCAGTGCTATTTACAATAGCCAGGACATGGAAGCAACCTAGATATCCACTGACAGATGAATAGATAAAGAAGTTGTGGTATAAATATATAATGGAATCTTACTCAGCTGTAAAAAGAACAAATTTGAATTAGTTGTAGTGTGGTGGATGAACCTAGAGACTGTTACCAAGAGTGAAGTAAGTCAAAAAGAGAAAACCAATATCATATAGTAATGTGGTTATATAGCATCTAGAAAATAATACTGATGGAGCTATTTTCAGGGATGAATGGAGATGCAGATGTGGAGAATAGAATTGTGGATACAGTGAGGGAAGAACAAGGTAGGATGACTGAGAAAATAACATTGACATATATACACCACCATGTGTACAACAAATAGCTGATAAGAAGTTGTTGTCTAATACAGGGAGCCCAGCCTGGTGCTCTGTGATGACCTGGAGGGGTGGGATGGTGGGAAGGGAGGGAGACTCAAAGGGGCAGAGTATATATATATGTAATCATGGCTGATTCACACTGTTGTATGGCATAAACCAACACAACATTGTAAAGCAATTATCCTCCAATTTTAAAAAATGCCATAATTGAAAATAGTATTGAAAATAATATATATGCATATGTTCATATATAACTGAATCAGTCTGTTGTACAGAAGAAATTAACATGACATTGTAAATCAACTATATTTCAGTTTAAAAATAAACCAAAGAAATAATGAAATACTTAATATAGGCCAGTAATTAATATAATACCCTTTGGGAGGATGTGACTTTTTATTCTGAGAAGAGTGAAAATCATTTTCACTTAAGATGGATGACTGCATCCCATAAGGTAGAAACAAAAACTATATTGCTGTTGATGATGGATATGTGGATATCTTCAAATATGTGTAGAAATATGTACATAGTTCTAAGGAGCCCAAGGAGTGGATTCTAGAAGTTACTAACTTTTTGCCTGTTGACTGCAATAACATCCTGCTTTGTTCTGCTTTGTAGTATCATCTTGACCCTATAGACATTTCTTCCTTGAGAGTTGGATTCATGTCACGATTTTATGATAATCCAATGCCATTTTTTTCTGAAAAGGCATTACCTGGTATTTTCAATGGCAATATTAATAAAATCAAAAGTTTCAAAAAAAGGTAAAATATTTGAATATGTGTTTCTCCAAAGAAAATATGCAAATGGTCAATAAGCAGGTGAAAAGATGCTCAACATCAATAGTCATTGGAGAAATCACAAATTGAAACCACAATGAAATTTGACTCCATTCTCATTAGGATAGCTAAATTTTTAAACATAGAATATAACTATTGATAATGACATGGAGAAACTGAAAGCCTCTTATATTGCTAGTTGGCTTGTAAAATGGTCCAGAAGCTTTGGAAAACAAGTGGTGGTTTGTCAGAAGGCTAACCAGATCTTCCCTTTGACCCCAAGATTCTACTTGTAGAGTAGATATATAACTAGGAAAAATGAAACTTGTACATTTATGTTTGTAGTGATCTCATTCATAATAGCTTTACAAAAAGGTAAATAAGCTAAATGTCTATCAGCTGATGGTTGGATAAATAAAATGTGACATATCCATATAATGGAATATTATTTGCAAAATGATAGCAACAAAAACAACAACAAAAAGTGAGGTCATGATACATACTACGATATGAATGAACCTTGAAAACTTCAGGCTAAGTAAAAACATCCACAAAAGAACACATGCATAATTGCATTTATGTGAAATATCCAATAGAGACAGAAAGTAGATAAGCATTTGTCAGGGGTTGGGGCAGAGGAGTGGGTAGAAGGAATGAGAAGTGAATTTTATTGTGTATGAGGTTTCTTTGGGGAGTTGAAAATGTTGTAAAATTAGACTGTGATGATAGCTGCAGTACCCTGTGGCTATTCTAAAACCCACTGATTTGTACACTTTTAAAGGGTGAATTTTGCAGTGAGCAATTGAAAGTTGCTCAGTCACGTCTGACTCTTTGTGACCCCCTGGACTATTCAATCCATGGAATTCTCCTGGCCAGAATACTGGAGTGGTAGCCTTTCCCTTCTCCAGGGTTTCTTCCCAACCCAGGGATCGAACCCAGGTCTCCCACATCTCAGGCAGATTCTTTACCAGCTGAGCCACAGGGGAAGCCCTACAATATATGTAGCATATGTCAACAAAATGCAAAAACAGTAAGTCTAGTATTAAAAGCTGAAAATAAAAGTGTAAGCTAAGAATCTTGACTCTGAATTTGAATTAAGCTTGGCTACCTACTAAACTGAATTAAACTGTGCACGTTTCTGCATTTACTTAAACTATTTGTGCTTCAGTTTACTTATCTGTAAAGTGGGGTGAATTACAGTGTCTACTATTACAAATGAAAAATTGAAACATCCTATAGAATTAGGATAAAAAAGCAGGCTATATTTTTCTAAATGGTGCCCTAAGCACTTCTTTTGATTTCCTCTTTGTTATTTCACGAACAGAGGTTGAAGGCATTCTCCTTAATTATTATCATCCTCTACCAAAGATGACCTAGGGATTATTACTTAGTGTCTATGTATTGGGATCTGTCATAGTCAAATACTACATTTGTTCTACAACACATGATTGTGCTGGAGAGATAAGAACAGTTGGAAGTTAATTTACCTGGTGGAAGTCCCATAAAGATGAGGCCTGGATGCTGCAGAAATGGCCACAATCACAGCAGGGACTCCGTAGCCAACAGGGAACATGGCCTTCTTCATGAACCTGTTGATACCGGAGTAGTTGACCACCGTCAGGTTGCGTGCAGAGAGGAAGAGGTGCAGGCCCACCAGCAGCATCCAGGTGAAGGAGGCCAGGTAGAGATAGTGTAAGGCACCTGCAATGATGGCGCACAGCACCTGCGGGAGGAGGAAGGTGTCACGAGGAGGGACTGTCAGGGTGGAGCATGGCCCCGGTACTTCTATAACTTTCCACTAGGGAGAACTTTGATGTATATGAAGAAGTTGTCAACAGAGTGTTTGTCTTCTAGTCATGGCAGTCAATGTGAGACTGGTTATTTACCAATTTAACCTTACCTGAAACCCAAGTCATTTTATTAAAGTGTCCAAAGCAGTGTGGCTCCATAAACTCAGAATCCCCTGGGGGAGGAGTATTTTGGAAAAGTATACGAACCTTGCTCTCAGTTCTGTCGATGGCTGTGAGGAAGAGCAGGTGGGCCAGGAAGAGGCAGAGTGAGAGCTGCAGGTGGAGCGAGGTGCTGGTGTTCTGGATGGCTTTGCACAGCAGGAAGGTGAGGGCCGCCAGGAGGAGGCAGAGCAGAGAGAGGCTCAGCCCCATGTAGGTGATCACAGTCAGTGCGGAATCCTCCTCCTGGGACCCAGCAGAGAGGGGACCACAGTCACGCTTTCCTGCTCTGGGTAATGACCCTCCCACCATTTTTCTTTTTAGAAATAGAAAAATCAGAATAGAAGACCTAGATAGACTTGGTATATTTGTGGATAGCTTTCTCCAGCTTCTGAATGTTAGAATTTTATGGGATCTGAATGATGAATTCTGTCCCTGGAAGGACAGAGGGACAGGAGAATCTTTAGTCAAGAACAAACTCTGGAACTCACAAGGGTTTATTTTCCTATAGACTTTTGTGCATGACTCAGCCTCCCAGTTACCACAGTAGGTACACAGAGGCATGAAACTTCATGCTGAACACCACCCTCCATCCCCACCATGTGATGGTGTGTGATAGAGTCTGTACCTGAGACTCTCTGTCCAGGTATTAACCACCTGCCTTGGACACGACTCACCCATCCCTGAAATATCCATTCTTAGAAGGGAACTAATGATTATAGATTAGAACTGAACCCTTTATGGAGGACGTCTACTATATTTTGACAATGGTGGTAGCATAAAATTCATATTTTCTGCAGCCCCTGAGCACCCTGTTGTGAAGACCCCTGGGGTAAACGGAATTTTAATTTGGCAACCACAGCCTCATCTCCATCTTCTGCTCTATGTTCAGTCAAGAGCCAACCCAGGTGCTGCTGTGAAGAGAGTGTTGCAGGTGAAATTCAAGCCCTCCATCAACTGACTTAGAGAGTTTATCCTGGTTGGACCTGTTGTAACCAGAAGAGCCTTCAGAAGAGGTAGGCTCTTCTTGGATAAAATGATTCAGAGTTTGAGAGAGTTCTGACATGAGGGAGTTTCTGCTGCTGATCTCCATACAGATTCACTGGTGCACTGTGAGAGGTCCCAGAGGAGAATTAGGACCAGAAAGAAGGGTGAGCACTGAAGAATTGATGCTTTTGAATAGTGGTGCTGTAGAAGACTGCTGAGAGTCCCTTGGACAGCAAAGAGATCAAACCAGTCAGTCCTAAAGGAAATCAACCCTGAATATTCATTGGAAGGACTGAGCTGAAGCTCCAATACTTTGGCCCCTGATGCACACAGAGTCCACTCATTGGAGAAGACCCTGATGCTGGGAAAGAATGAAGGCAAAAGGAGAACGGGACAGCAGAGGATGGGATGGTTGGGTGGCATCAATGCCTTAGTGGATATGAATCTGAGTAAAATCTGGGAGATACTGAAGGACAGGGGAACCTGTCCTGCTATAGTATATGGGGTCGCAAGGTGTGGGACATGACTTAGCAACTGAACAACAGCAACAGATGAGAAGGAATGCAGGCAGCCATGGGAACTGAGCCTGGTTCTCTGCTGCCAGAGATAAAGAAAACACTACCTCAATCCTACTAACACCAGGAACTGAAATCTGCCATAAATCAGGGAGTTAAGGGACGACCCCAATTTTCTGATGAAAGGTTTATAAGACTTGTAGGAACCTGAACAGAAAGCTCATCTGAACCACGGCTATTTGCTAACTTGCAGAAACTATGAGATAGTAATAAATCTATGTTTCTAAAGCTGCTGTGTGTGGGGGAATTTGTTACACAGCAGTAGCCCTTGGATGCTGCCTGTGTGAGAGTTCTCACCTGAACACTGTAGTGGGCCATGAGGACAGCAAAGATGCTGAGGTGGCTGCACTGGCAGGTGGTGCTGTTGTCTCTGGTGCTGGTCACCCAGCAGCCTCTGGTGTCCCAATGGCCACTTCCATTCTGGCCATGCTCCCAATACACACAGTGCACCTTCTCTCTTGGCCCAGGGGTCACTGACTGTGTTAACAGGAAGAGGAAGTGGGTGTGAGTTCGGGGTTCTGTTGCTCAGAAATGCTGACCCAAAGCTAGCTTGTGAAGGGCTTTCCTAAACAGTTTATGCACCCATGGCACAGCCCCCTGAAGCCCAAGGCTGGGCCCAGGACTCAGGCCTGTTCCACACCCACCACTCCATCCTATCTGGACTCACATGTTGGAAGACAAAGGTGACTGGGGACCTGAGGTTCTCAGTGTCCTTGTTGGTGATAAAGGCAGATATGACATCCGACAGCAGGATGTGGGAGGTTTCCTGCAGCAAACCCCTGTGTGTCTCATGTAGAGTTGTCAGTTCCTCAGCATCCAGGACCAGAGGGGCCTCCGCCAGGAATCTGTCCATCCCTGGAGTGGACAGGAGGCCCACCACAGCAAGACCTGCAGGACAAGGCTAAGGTTGACATCTTGCAGTGTCTGAAAGGACCTCTTCTTCTACAGATGGACTCTTTCCTTTTGCCCCACCATACCCCATAATTCCCTTTAAACTTCAATATCCCATTTGTCATATCCTTGGGCATCTTGACACACAGTGAAGACTTACCCACTGTCTCAGCCATTACCTGAGTCACCAGAATCACGCACTGCATCCCAGGTCAGCATCATCTTTGTCTGTTTCTGAATCAAGGTGATATTCCTGTAGCTTGGCGCCTGCACCTCCAGTGACAGTTCTATGAATTGTGGGAGTTAGATTAGTAATTGTGATTGTTTTGATGACTATAACACCATGCTGTTCAGTTGCTAAGTCGTGTCCAACTCTTTGCAACCTCGTGGACTGTTTCATGTCAGGCTCCCAGTGCTTCACTAACCCATGGAGTTTGATCAAATTCATGTCCATTGAGTCAGTGATTTCTATCTAACCATCTCATGCTGTGCTGCCTCTTTCTCCTTTTGCTTTGAATCTGTCCCAGCATCAGGGTCTTTTTCAATGAGACACAGATATACTATATGTGTTTATATAGTATATCTGTTTAATTATTATGATGGAGAATTCTTGGCCATTTAGTGGTTAGAACTTGGGCTTTCACTGTGGTGACCTGGGTTCAGTCCCTGGTCAGGGAATTAAGATCCTGCATGCTGCATGCCATGGCCAAAAGAAAAAAAAAATAGGCAAAAGGACTTGAGTAGATAGACATATTTCCAAGAAAGGTACAAAAATGCTCAACAATGACATAAAAAAAATTAAACATCCTTAGGTACTAGAGAAATGCAGATTAAACCGTGATGCAATCTCTCCTGACAGCTACTAGAATGGCTATAATGACAGAAAAAAAAAAAAAAAAAAAGGAAGCAACAGGTGTCACTGACAATAAGGAGACTGGAACTCTTGTACCTTGCTGTTGACAATGGAAAATGGAAAAATAGCCGCTTTGCAAAAATAGGTAGTTTCTCAAAAAGTTGAAAGTAGAACTACTGCATAACTCAGCAATACCACTCCTAGCTTTTAATTCATTTGTGACTCAAATGAATTAAAATAGATGTTCAAGCCAATACCTATACATCAATATGCACAGTAACACTGTTCACAATAGTCAAAAGGTAGAAACAACCCAAATATTTATAGGAAATATAATATATATATTTCTATTTATAGGAACTATCCAGGATGGAAATCCATAGGGACAGAAAACCAATAACTGATTGCCAGGGCTGAAGGAAAGGAGAAATTTGTGACTGTTTAGTGGACAGAGAATACCTTTGCGATTATGAAAATGTTTTAGAAATAGAGGTGAAGGTTATACACCTCTGTGAATACACTACTACATGTCTCCAAATTGTACACTCTGGTTAAAATGGTGAATTTATATTAAGTGCATTTCAACTTAATAAAACAAATCAGACTTAAATAGCAAATAATACTAAATTTATACACTTCCAAATTTAATACCTTGTTTTCTTTTGAAAAGACAGTGAAAGTATTAGTGACTCTTGTCTGACTCTTCGCAATCCCATGGACTGTAGCCCACCAGACTCTTCTGTCCTTGGAATTCTCCAGGCAGGAGTACTGGGAGTGGATTGCCTCTTCCTTCTTTAGGGGATATTACTGACCCAGGGATTGAACCCAGGTATCCTGCATTGCAGGCAGATTCTTTACCATCTGAGACAGCAGGTGGTCTTGTTTTGAAGCCATTTATATTTTATCATAAATTCTTCAGTATAATTATTTCCTTTGCTGACACTTCATTTTACAATGAAAGTTTAGTTTTTCATTTATTTTTAACCTCTTTTTCTCTCTGTTTTTCACTGAAGTGCAATTGAACTAGAATATTATAATAGTTTCAGGTGTATGATACAATGATTTGATATTATCATACATTACAACATGATCAGCACACTAACTCTAGTTACCACTCATTTCCATATATTATTGACTACATTCCCTATGCTGAACATCATTGGTGGTGGTTTAGTCACTACGTCATGTCTGACTTCTGCAAACCCCTGGACTGTAGCCCTCCAGGGTCTTCTGTCCATGGATTCCCCATGCAAGAATACTGGAGCAGGTTGCCATTTCCTTCCCCAGATTCTGTACCTTACATCCTTTTATTTATTTCACAACTACAAGTTTGTACCTATTAATCCCTCTCAACGATTTTGCCCTTAACCTTTTATTTTAATTTGTTTATGACTTAAAGGGAGATATAGGCATGGTCACTTTGCTCTAGTGGGATTGGAAGAGCAAGGAGGCAGGGAACAAGCGAAGCAGGAACCTGCGGTCAGACTCAGGTACTGACTTACCTATGCCTGCAGATGAATTGAAGGTAAATGACCCTTTAGGCAGTGCCTTGCTCACCCCTCTCAGGACATTTTCCAGGCCAAAGAGCAGGTTAGGGACCACAAAGTGCTGCTCTGAGAAGGGCAGGGTTTTCAGGTCCCCGGGGGTCTCCAGCAAATCACCCGTCTCCTGTACGAGGTCCTGGGGGGATGGGGACACAAAGCCAGTAGCCCATGCATCTGAGAGGCCGTATGAAGTTATGACCCAGTCACAGAGAACAGACTAAAGAGACTGTCTGGGTGATACAGGTGGTACTGGATGGGATTCCCTGGGTGATTTTTGCCCCTTCAATCCAGCCACTCAGAGGTCAAACTTTTTCATTAGTGTCAAGGATGATGTAAACCCAATATCCAGAAATAGGGAAAGGAAAGGGCATTAGTAGATGTGCCATGGTGTTCAGTAGTCACTACACGTGTCCACTGTTCCCACCCACCCTGTGGGAGAGTGCACCATTGTTGCTGGGGTGTCCCTTTCCAGATCAAATTTTCCCAAGGCTTCTATGGGATGCTTCTGCCTGCCTCCCTTGGGTCTGGCCCTTACCCCAACAGTGTTCAGGACAGAGGCTGAACTGAAGTTTCTGCCCAGATCCTGGATTCTGTTCAAGAAGTGAGAGAGCGCCTAGGGGAGAAGACAAGGTGGTCAGAGAGCCTCATGTGAGTGTGGGAGCTTGGGGGAAATGAACGGGCTTTGCAAAGAGATTTCCTGCTGCCTGTCCCTTTGGGGCCACTCACCTGGCTCTTGATTCCAGAGGGAGCAGTCCAGGTGGGGAAGGAGATCTCTGCAGGGGACAGGTGAGCAACTCATTAGGTGTGGCAGTGTCTGTGTTTGCTGTGGGTGGGTCTTAGATCAGGGCAGGACAGGTACCTTTACAGATGGTGTTCATTTGCTTATACCATAATCCAGGTTTAGGCTCCCAACCTTGCCGGCAGTGGCACCTGTATGAACCCACAGTGTTGACACAGACGGTGGAGTTGTGACACTGATGCTGCCCGGAGCTGCACTCATCCACATCTGGGGACAAGAAGGAGGGGGTCAGACTTTGCCTCAGTCCTGTGAGGCCCCTGTCTTCCTTGTGCCCCTCTTTTTTCCCATATTAGTTCCCCAGGAGGTGACGCCACCTCCTAGAATCAAGGACAGCACATCCTTGAGTAGTGGATGCTGTGAAAATATATATAGGAAGTGTGTAGAGTTCTGACAGACAGCAGATGAGACAAGTACAGCTTGTGAAAATACTGACATATCCTCTTTCCAGTTGGTAATTCGCTGTTGCCTGGGGTCCCTGGGAGCCTTCTGCTTGGTATCCCAGCTCCTTCTCTAGGACCCCCACACCCCTCCAAGATCTTTTCACATTTAGCCTCAAAATGCATAACACCTTACACAGCAGGGGACCCCCAGTGATCTTTCTGTTTGGTTTGTGTGGGTACCAATGAGTATATAATTAGATGTTTTGAGTGAGGGTCTCCAAGAGTGTAGCCCCTGAGCTCTAAACCTTTAAACAATCTAAACAGACTGTGCTGTTTGGGCCATTGGATCGGCTTCCAGCCAGTGCGACAGCAGCACTCAAAGCTGCCCATGGAGTTGAGGCAGTGGGCGGAGCTGTGGCATGGGTTTCTCCCAGACGTGCATTCATTCACATCTGAGGAAAAACCCAGATCAGAGCTACCCACCTTCACTCACTGCACCCATTCTTCAAGCCCCTTCTCAGATTTCTTAGCACTGCGCTCTGAGGACACCCTCTGTCTGCAAGTTACTTGGCCTGCTGGGTTACAAATGTGTGATAGCATTTTCTAATGCAAAAGTTCCATAAGCTCAGATCTTCCCTGCAGGGTGGATGGGGACAACTTTGTGGGTGCGGGTGTAATCTCATACCAAGCTGAATCCTTTCATGTCTGGTGCAGGAGGCTCTGTGGGCTTCTAACCAGGGAGGTTGTAGCACTGATCATGACCACGTGTGATGTGGTGGGTGAGGGGGAGGCACCACTGCCATCTGGAGCTGCATCCCTGCCTTTATTAGAACAGAACCCAGAGGACCAGTCCAGTGCAGCCCAGGTCTCCTAGCTCCTCACTGTGCTGAGGACACAGCTCTCCTCATAGTGCTGCTGCCTCTTCATTGCCAAAGTTTGTCATGGCAGCTTCCCTTAAGATGACTCCAGCTGGGACATTGTTCCTATTTTTAAGAAGAAAAATGAGGCGAAGATAGAAACTGAGTCATGGAAGCTCGACTTCCCCATCAAGGCTCTTACTCACATTCTCTTTAGTCCTGGACCGAGGTTCCCCCTCTAAAAACCAGAGGTGACACCTCCCTCTGCTCGAATGTAGCAGATGCGGAAGGGGTGAGGTCTGGGGATGTTCTTGGGGGGCAGGGAACTCTACAAAGAAACCCCAGGCCCAGAAGGCTCTGCTGTCTCCCTGGTCTGTGGTGGGACCATTTGAGGAGGTGATCCTTGGACAGGGCCCCAGCAGGCCCTTGGTGTCACAGGAGCCTGAGTCTCGTCTCCATCATTCTTGGGGTCCCTGAACCACCTCAGCTCCTTCCCCAGCTCCAGGCCTGCCTCACACTGTCTTCCGAGGGTCTACATGTGCAATGCCTCTGGTCCTCTGGGGTGAACTCCAAGCCGGGTGGGCGCTGGCAGGTGTAGCTGCCCTCGGTGTTGATGCAGACGCTGAGGTCTTTACAGACTCGGGGTCTGTGCTGACATTCGTCCACGTCTGCAAGGGGAAGGAGAGTGTGATGGATACCTGCTGCTGTGGACAGCCTTCTGGTCTGGATGTCAGCCACGTTTCTCAGCATAGAAGCATCTAGAAGGGCCTGCTCTCTCTTCTTTGGTGAGTGGGGGCCTCTCCTCATTCAGATTGAATTATGCTATGGATGAGCATGGTGACCCGGAAGTTCTGTTGTCTAGAAGTGACCATAAGTGGCCCAGTTACCCAATCTGCTATCTCTGACTTCGTGAGCCTCCCGGGGAATAACCCAGCTGGGATGGGGGCATCACAGCTGCCCGTGTCCAAGGCTAAAGATTTGGACAAAGGCCTGGGTGGGTCTTCTTCGTAACTGAGTACAGCTTTGTTCCTTGAGCAGGGCCCATCTTGGTTCCCAGTGATGCACTTTGTTCTGACTTCCCCAGGGCAATGCTGCCACTGAGTTCTCCTTGGATCCTGCTGACCCTGGCAGGACAGCGCTTTTCCATTCATGCTAACTCTGAGACTCCAGCTCTGTGGACATGGATGAAGACCCACCCCTGAGTCATGCAGCTCAACGATGAGGCTTGTGGGCAGTTGCATAGAAAATGAAAGTGAAAGTGAAGTCGTTCAGTCATGTCCGACTCTTTGCGACCCTGTGGACTAGCCCACCAGGCCCCTCTGTCCATGGGATTCTCCAGGCAAGAATACTGGAGTGGGTTGCCATTTCCTTCTCCAGGGGATTTTCCCAACCCAGGGATCAAACCCAGGTCTCCTGCATTGCAGGCAGATGCTTTAACCTCTGAGCTACCAGGGAAGCTCAGTGGGCACCAGGCTGTGCTGGACATTGGGTTTGTTGTCTGGATAGTCAGCTTTAGGGCTGTGAAGGTGCCTTTATCTGATTCCCATGAAGGCATACCCCAGACTTGCAGGAAGTGATGAGAATCCACAGCTGAGCAAGGCTCATGATGGGCGAGGGCTGGGTGGCTGGAGCAGGGAGAAGGTGCTCATGGGTGAAGGGTGGCAGGTGTTTCTGCCATCTTGACACTTGGCCTCCCACTAGAGATGTGGACATGTGCACACTGCTGGGTGGGGCTCAGCCTCCACCTTCTGTCCTCACATGGTCTGGGTCATTGTGCAGTCTGGGTTGACCTCCTTAGTAGAGGGTCAGACCGGAGGAAATGGTCCCTGGTGACAGCTTATCACTGAGACCAGATGGAAAACCTCTTCATTTACCTGATTCTTCCAGTGAGTTGGGGGTTGATGTCATCCTGCCACACCCCTGACACAACATCCTCCCAGGCCGCAGTCATCAGAGCTACCTCAGGCCCATGAACTGAAATTATGGGAGAGGGTCAGGTGGAACCTTGTGTGGGGAAATAAATGGAAGCTGAGCAGTTGAGATGTTGCATCAGGGTGCCAGGAGACATCTTCTCCAGGCAGTTTGCCGGCAGGGTCAGTGATGGGTGGGGACTCAAGGAATGGGGAGCATTCCTTGAGTCTTCCTCCTCTCACATTTCTGGATGGGGCCCCAGAGTCCACCATGACCCAGGGTCTCAGAAGCCCCAGTGGGCGCAGGTCTTCTCCCAGACAGCACTAACAGTGGCAATGAGGACAGATAGTGTTATGAAACACACGGTGCTGTGACCACACTGAATATCTTGAATGTCACTCCCTCTTTTGTTTTAAGAAGATAAGAGGCCATGTGACAGTGGGATGTTCTGAACATCCAGAAGAGACCCTTTGCAGAGGTTCTGAGTCTTGGGGTTCAGAGAGGGTTGGGAGACTAGACAGGCACACAGGACAGCCATCTGATGCCTGGAAAAGTTGAACAAGGAGCCCAGGGACCCAGCCCAGGTCTTCTTCTCATGGCAGACCTCATGGCCTGAACATGGATGGAGATGTACTTGGGTGCAGTGAGGGCTAGAATGCTGAGGTGGGGAGTGTAAGACAATCCAGCTGAGCCTGTCACAGATCTAGGTCTTCAGGCAGAAGGTTTTGATGCAAACCAGCAGGTGGCTCTCTCCCTGTCATCCACCTTGAGGTCTGTTGAGGTCCCCTCCCACATCAGTCTTCTACATCTCTGTCTCTGGAGGGTCTCACAACAATGGGTGAGCAGCCCCCTTAGTGCAGACATACTGAGTGTGATCAATGATCACCATGTGCAGTTGTGCAGGTTGCTTACTGCACAAGAGTATCTGGCCAATGAGGCAAATTGAGGGTGGAAAGTCAACTCAGTCTCCATTCCCCAAACACACAGTAGGCCTGGAGATGAGGGACCATTACTAATTTACTGAAGGCTCTGTCTTCTGACCAGGTCATGAGTTCAAGCACAACAGCCACCCACCAAGGCTGCTATAGGCTAGCAGGGACTCCACACAGATGCAGGTCCCCTCTTCCCTCCCACTGGGGAGGCTTTGCTGCCCTCTGTCTGCAGGGCAGGAAGGAAGGGACTGGGCCCACAGTCGCTGGCTCTTCTCCCTGTAGCAGGGTGGTCAAAGAACCCTCTTCAGAGTCCTCTGTACCCTGAGCTCAGCATTCTTCTCACCTCCCACCTTCTCTCTCCTCCCCTCCTCACCCTCAGTATTCAGGTCTATCCCTCTTCATGGACCTTCTCTGGAGTCCTGTCTGACCCACTGCTGGCCCCTTGCCCCTTTCCCTACCTGCCTGCTCCCCCTGGAAGTGGGGCAAAGCCTGGTGATGTGTGGAGGCCATGCTCCTCCTGGTCCTGGTGAGGGAGTGGGCAGGACAGCTGCTCCTGAGCACCCACCTGGGGCAGAGCCCTCAGGGATGCCCATGATGGAAAGGGTATGTTAGATCATGATGACTATAATTTAAAATCCCAACAGCCATCAGTGTTTTGTGCTTTTTGACCTCATATACCTTTCCAGCAATTCTATGAGGTAAACATCATAATTCCTCCTGCCCCCATTTTTTATAGTCAGGTAAGCTGGGGCACAGAGAGAGGTGAATTAACTTGTCCAAGGTCACGTAGTGATCTTGGCAAAGTTGCTTTTGTTTTTATTTGTGCAAGATAGGGGTACTTAAAAGAAAACAGAAAATCACAATAATATTATCACATCTCCCATGTTAACAGTGATTTCTGAAAAAGAGTCCTGGCCAGTGTCACACATGCAGCTCTCAGGTGGCAAAGCCGGGACCTGGGTCCCTGGCTCGTACCATCTGCCTCTCTGTGCGGGTGGGACAGGTACCCATAAACTGTCCCAACTCAGACCTGGGTGCTACACCTGTAACCAAGGTCCTGTCCCCTGGATGCTTCAGAAATGACTCAGCATTTCGGCCCTGAAACGTCAAAAATGAGAGGCAGGAAATGCAGCCTCATTCTTACCTCGACATGTGTTCTCACTCTCATTCCTGAAGATTGTTGCCCCAGAAACAGGCTCATATCCTGGGCTGCATGTGCAGTAGTAGCCTCCTTCCAGGTTCTGGCAGTCTGCTGAAATTCCACAGTACACTGGTGAGGGCGGTCCACACTCATTGATGTCTGGAACACAACAGGGCAAAGGGTCACCTCCCAAAGATGTGTGTCCCCTCAAGACAGAGATCCCCATCCCCTACCTGACTCTGCAGCACTAGGCCTGATATGTAATCCATGTCTTTTTGGAACAATTTAGACTCTTGGTCAATACTGCTGAGTCTAGGATGCAGCTGGAACAAGCCATCCCTGAAGCTTGTGCAGTCAGCTCTGATCTTCCTAGCCCTCTGACTGGCAGCCCAGATAGGGACACAGTGGGCAGTGCTGAAGTGGGGAGTGGGTAGATGTTCTGCATCTCCCTCCTCAGTCCTGAAAGGACAAACTGAGGCTCAGACTCCAGACTCCTGAAGACCCAGCTCCTCTCCAGGAAGCCAGGATTATTCATGTCTCGTCTCTCCACCTTTGTATCATTTTGTTTTTCTTTTTTCTGTGCTTGACAGTTCTGAGGACAAAGCCTGAGGCACCCACCAAATATCCATGTCTCCCATGGGTACTGGGCTGTACCCCACATTCTCTGCATGTCCTGCCACCACCCCAAGTCTTCATACCATAACAGCTCTCCAAGGGGTCCGTGAAGATCTCCCCAGAAACAGAAATGAATCCTGGAGTGCAGCGGCAGGTGGTACCATTGACACATGAGGAGTTTGGAGGGCATTGCAGAGCGCAGGCTGTGGGGGGAAGAAGTGGGGATGGAGACCGTCATCAGAAGTTCCAGAGAATGAAAGAAAGCTATCATCTGGGGGTCCATGGGCAGAATGGAAGGAAGCATGAATGGGAGGAAGGGAGGGAGGAAGGGGAAGAGACAATGCTATCCAAGGGGAAGAGCTCAGAACACTCTGGGCATTTGGGTAGAAGAAACAACTTCTCTTGTTCCCAGAAAACCATTTCTGAACCTCACTTGAAAAATAAGTTTCCTTCTCTCCCTTGTCGGTGAGAGAACCCAGACCCTGGCATGCATTCTCCATTTTCCCTAGACTCACCTTTACTGTTCTGGGCTGTAGGTCCCATTGGAAACAGCAGCAGCACCAAGAGTCCTGGGGCAGAAAGACAGAGATGACAAACATAGGAAAATGGAGCTTCAATTTCAAGCCTTTCCATGTGGCCCCTGCCTCCTGGGGAGATGGTGGTGTCTCCGCTGCCCACCACTTTCCAGCAGCCTCCCCAAGGTTCCTGTGCTTTGCACAGAACTGAGGACTCTGCCTTTCCCCTGCATCTCCTGGGACTCCCCAAGGAATCAGTTACTGACAGGCACAGCCCTCATGGAACCTCAGGTGCTAGATGTAAAGGGACAGAGTATACACAGAGAGCTGATGACAAGGACACATCTTAGAAACCCCAAACTCTCCCAAATGAAGGTGCATATTTGAAGGAGGAAGAAAGTCCTCAGATTGGTGCCTTTGCCCATACTCAGGTTCTTGGTCCTCTGGCAGTGGCCGAAATCTCTCTGGATTTCTCTCCAGGATGGTTTCTTCTGTTGAAGTTACATGTTTCAGGACACATAGGAAGAGCATGGATATTGCGGTCCAAGTTTGGAGTTACACAGTCCAAGCCCTACCTCATGATGATGTCAGTAGGACATGGAACCCTGGGATCAGGAGAGGGTGAGGACAGGTAGATATGAGAACTAAGGTATCTGCAGGTAGATCCAGTCTGCCCTGGATAAGTGGCCTCTCTAGGTTCAGCAGCTGTGGCTGCTATGGTTCCCTGCAGATGAGCTCCTGGCCTTTCTGTAGTGCACTGAGGGCACAGCTCCTCTCCTTGATCTCAGTCCAGGCCTGAAATGAATCACTGACAGCAGTAGGCTTTGTGATATGAAACCACTGTGGGTGTAAAGGGATCAAGTCTACCTACAAACAGTACCCAGTCTGTCATCCCATCCAAGTGAGAAATTGAACCCTAAGAAAATCTTTTCAGAGCTGTGTGCCTTACAGGATCTTTCTTCTTAGGAAAGATAAAAAAGAATTCCTCCTCCAGGCTGTACTGCCACTTCAACACTGTTATGTGACAGAGGATCCTGGTGGAGAATGGATTTGAAGACCCAAGTCTGCATACAAACTTTCACTTGGTGGCCACTTGTCTTTGGAAATGTCACCTGTCCTTTGAAGCACAATTTCCCCAATGCAAAATGAGTTGTTCTTCAGTTGTTAAGTCGTGTCCAACTCTTTGTGGCCCCATAGACTGCAGCACATCAGGCTTCTCTGTCCTCCACTACCTCCCAGATTTTGCTCAAGCTCATGTCCCTTGAGTCAATGATGCTATCCAAACATCTCCTCTTCTATTGCCGCCTTCTCCTCATGCCCTCGATTTTCCCCAGCATCAGCATTTTTTTCCCCAGTGTGTCAGCTCTTTGCATCAGGTAGCCTAAGTATTGGAGCTTCAGCTTCAGCATCAGTCCTTTCAAAGAATATTCAGAGTTGATATTCTTTAGAACTGACTGGTTTGATCAAATGAGTGCAATGGTAGTAATAGCATAATAGCATGAGCTTTATTTCAGTTGTAGATGACTGAAGACTAATAAGGTTTAGTTGATATTATGGTTAATTTTATGTATCAATGTGGCTGGGCCGCTGTACCCACATATTTGGTCTCACACTATTCCAGATATTGCTGTGAAGGTTTTACATGAACTAGCATTGTTTGGCAGGAAAAATAATTTCTTTCATCTTTATCTTATAGTGGATCACAGTTGATTAACAATTTTGTGTTAGTTTCAGATGTATAGCAAAGAGATTCAATTATCGGATTAGATCAGATCAGATCAGTCGCTCAGTCGTGTCCGACTCTCTGCGACCTCATGAATCGCAGCACGCCAGGCCTTCCTGTCCATCATCAACTCCTGGAGTTCACTCAGACTTACGTCTATCGAGTCAGTGATGCCATCCAGCCATCTCATCCTCTGTCGTCCCCTTCTCCTGCCCTCAATCCCTCCCAGCATCAGAGTCTTTTCCAATGAGTCAACTCTTTGCATGAGGTGGCCAAAGTACTGGAGTTTCAGCTTTAGCATCATTCCTTCCAAAGAAATCCCAGGGCTGATCTCCTTCAGAATGGACTGGTTGGATCTCCTTGCAGTCCAAGGGACTCTCAAGAGTCTTCTCCAACACCACAGTTCAAAAGCATCAATTCTTCAGTGCTCAGCCTTCTTCACAGTCCAACTCTCACATCCATACATGACCACAGGAAAAACCATAGCCTTGACTAGACGAACCTTTGTTGGCAAAGTAATGTCTCTGCTTTTGAATATGCTATCTAGGTTGGTCATAACTTTCCTTCCAAGGAGTAAGCGTCTTTTAATTTCATGGCTGCAGTCACCATCTGCAGTGATTTTGGAGCCCAGAAAAATGAAATCTGACACTGTTTTCACTGTTTCCCCATCTATTTCCCATGAAGTGATGGGACCGGATGCGATGATCTTCGTTTTCTGAATGTGAGCTTTAAGCAAACTTTTTCACTCTCCACTTTCATTTTCTCAAGAGGCTTTTTAGTTCCTCTTCACTTTCTGTCATAAGGGTAGTGTCATCTGCATATCTGAGGTTATTGAGATTTCTCCCGGCAATCTTGATTCCAGCTTGTGTTTATTCCAGTCCAGTGTTTCTCATGATGTACTCTGCATATAAGTTAAATAAACAGGGTGACCATATACAGCCTTGACCTACTCCTTTTCCTATTGGAACCAGTCTGTTGTTCCATGTCCAGTTCTAACTGTTGCTTCCTGACCTGCATACAAATTGCTCAACAGGCCGATCAGGTGGTCTGGTATTCCCATCTCTTTCAGAATTTTCCACATTTTATTGTGATCCACACAGTCAAAGGCTTTGGCATAGTCAATAAAGCAGAAATGGATGTTTTTCTGGAACTTTCTTGCTTTTTCCATGATCCAGCAGATGTTGGCAATTTGATCTCTGGTTCCTCAGCCTTTTCTAAAACCAGCTTGAACATCAGGAAGTTCACGGTGCATATATTGCTGAAGCCTGGCTTGGAGAATTTTGAGCATTACTTTACTAGCATGTGAGATGAGTGCAATTGTGCGGTAGTTTGAGCATTCTTTGGCATTGCCTTTGGGATTGGAATGCAAACTGACCTTTTCCAGTCCTGTGGCCACTGCTGAGTTTCCCAAATTTGCTGGCATATTGAGTGCAGGACTTTCATAGCATCATCTTTCAGGATTTGGAATAGCTCAACTGGAATTCCATCACCTCCACTAGCTTTGTTCGTAGTGATGCTTTCTAAGGCCCACTTGACTTCACATTCCAGAATGTCTGGCTCTAGGTCAGTGATCACACCATCATGATTATCTGGGTCGTGAAGGTCTTTTTGTACAGTTCTTCTGTGTATTCTTGCCATCTCTTCTTAATATCTTCTGCTTCTGTTAGGTACATACCATTTCCTGTTGTTTATCGAGCTCATCTTTACATGAAATGTTCCTTTGGTATCTCTGATTTTCTTGAAGAGATCTCTAGTCTTTCCCGTTGTGTTGTTTTCCTCTATTTCTTTGCATTGATCGCTGAAGAAGGCTTTCTTATCTCTTACTGCTATTCTTTGGAACTCTGCATTCAGATGTTTATATCTTTCCTTTTCTCCTTTGCTTTTCGCTTCTCTTCATTATACATATACATATATCTATTCTTTTCCAAATTGTTTTTGCATTTAGGTTATTACAGGATATTGAATAGAGTTCCCTGTGCTATGCAATAGGTGCTTGTTGATTATCTATTTTAAATATAGAAGTGGGTACATGTGAATCCCAAACTCCCAATCTATCTCTCATCCCTCACTTCCCCCCTGTAATCATAAGCTTATTTTCTAAGTCAGTGAGTCTGTTTCTGATTTAAGATTTACATCAGTAGACTCTGAATAAACCACATTACCCTCCATAATTTAGGTGAACCTCATCCAATCAGTTGAAGGCCTAAGAGGAAAAAGAAAATTGACCTCCTTGAAGAAGAAAAAAAAGCTTCTGGTGACCCTCGAATGTGAGATGCAACATCAGATCATCCTGGGTTTCCAGTGTGCTGCTGGTTCTTGAGATTTTTGGACTTTCCAACCTCCACAACTTCATGAATCAGTTTCTTAAATAAAATCCTTTCTCACCTCTATAGATTCATCCTATTGGTTCTGTTCCTCTTGAGAACCTGGGCTAATATAGGTGGTAAAATGAGAAATCTTAGTTAAGTTTCACTAGGAATGTATTTCACCAACTTGGGACTTTCCTGGTAGTCCAGTGGGCAGGAATCTGCCTGCCAATGCAGGGGACACAAATTCAATTCCTGGTCTGGATTGTCCCACATGCTGCAGAACAACTTAACCCCATGAGCCACAGCCACACACATAGAGCCCATGCTCTGCAATGAGAAGCCACCAGAGTTTGGAGGAGAATGGGTTCATATAGATGTAAGGCTGAGTCCCTTTGCTGCCCACCTGAAACTATCATAACATTGTTAATCGGCTATGAAAAGTAAAAGTGAAAGTCGCTCAGTTGTGTCCAGCTCTTTGGACCCCATGGACTATACAGTCCATGGAATTGTTCAGGCCAGAATAGTAGAGTGGGTAGCCTTTCCCTTCTCCCGGGAATCTTCCCAACCTAGGGATCAAACCCAGGTCTCCCACATTGCTTGCGATTCTTTACCAGCTGAACCACAATGGAAGCCCAAGAATATTGGAGTAGCTAGCCTATCCCTTAATCAGCTATATGCCAATATGTAATACAAAGTTTTTTTTAAAAGAGAGAGTTGGGGGCGGTCCTAAGATGGTGGAGGAATAGGACAGCGAGACCACTTTCCCCCCCACAAATTCATGGAAAGAACATTTGAAGACTGAGCAAGTTCCACAAAACAACTTCTGAATGCTTGTAGAGGACATCAGTCACCAGAAAGGCAGCCCATTGTCTTTGAAAGGAGATGGGATGAAATATAAAAGATATGAGAGACAAGAGAGGTAGGGACGGAGATCTGTCCCAGGAAGGGAGTCTTAAAAAAGAGAGAAATTTCCAAACACCAGGAAACACTCTCACCTGCGGGTCTGTGGCAAGTCTTGGAATCTCATAGGGCAACATAAGTGCAAGGAAAACTAAATAAATACCTAATTAAACCCCACAGATTCCGTGCCTAACGGCAACTTCCAGTGGAAAAGCAGCCCAGATGCTAGCATCCACCGCTAGCAAGCGGGGGCTGGGCAGGGAGGCGAGGACTGCATTGCTTAGGGTAAGGACCTGGCCTGAATGCCCCAAGGACAATCTGAGGGAACTAACATAAGATATCAACCCAGACTGGGGGATAGCCAGAGAGAGAGAGAGAGAGAGAGAGAGAGAGAGAGAGAGAGAGAGAACTATCCCATGAAAAGCTCTAACCTAAGACACTGCCAGGCCTGCTCACAGAACAAAGGACTGAGCAGAGCTAGCCAGCTGTGGACTGGCCCATCCCCCGCAGGAGACAGGCAGGCAGGAGCAGCCAGAGCTGGAAGGGGGCAATCCTGGCTCCAAAGAGGCATCTCTACCAAACTGAAAGCAGGCTTCATTGCTAACCAAGACTTCTTGGGATTCTGGATGGTTGACATTCACCAGGAGGGTCATAGCCAGAGATCAGCTCCCCAGAAGAGACACACGGCACACCTGAGAAGGTGCACCCATTGTGCACCCAGAAAACTGAGTGGCTGGGATGGGGGAGGGGATAAGACGCACCCCCCACCTAGGGGTGACTGTGCTTGCCAAGCACCTGATCATCTGAGCTGCTTGGACATGGGAAGGGCACAGAATGCAGGCCCAACCCAGTCTGTGCCTTTGTGGAGTACCTGAGAACCTGAACCTGAGCGGCTTAAGCCTGGGAAGTGCACGCAACCCAGGGCCCACCTCAGACAGTCCCGGCAGAGAAATCTAGAGCCTGAGAAGTGTAGACCATGAAAGCACACACGCTGTGAGCAGAGGCAAACCCAGTGTGGCCGAGACACTGCGAGCACTCCCCACACATGCCAGTGATATTTGTTTGCAGTGTTCCTCCCTCCCCACAGCACAACTGAACAAGTGAGCCTAAAAAAGTGACCACCATCGCCCCCTTGTGTCAGGGCAGAAATTAGACACTGAAGAGGCCAGCAAACAGAAAAAGCTAAAATAAACAGAGGGAACCACTTTGGAAGTGACAGGTGCAAAAGATTAAAACCCTGTAGTTAGCACTGACTACATAGGAAGGTGCCTATAGATCTTGAGAAGTATAAGCTGGATCAAGGAACTATCTGAAAACGAATTGACCCCACACTGTCCGCAACAGCTCCAGAGAAATTCCTAGATATATTTTTACTATTATCATTTTTTAAATTAAAAATGTTAAAAAATTTTAAGTCTCTATTGCTCCTTTAATTTTCATTTTTATAACCTACTATTACCTTGAAAAAAAAAGACCCTATTTTTAAGCAAACTTCACATATATATTTTATTATTTTTGTGACTTTGTTCTGTTTTTTTAATATTGTATTTTTGAGAGTCTAGCCTCTACCCTAGATGTTTAATCTTTGCTTTTCGGTATTTGTTATCAATTTTGTAACTTTAAGAACCCAATCTTCAGTACCCAGTTTTACTTGGGAGCAAGATTACTAGCTTGCCTGATCTCTCCCCCTTTTGACTCTCCTTTTTCTCCACCAGGTTTCCTCTATCTCCTCCCTCCCCCTTTTCTTCTCTACCCAACTCTGTGAATCTCTTTGTGTGTTCCAGGCTGTGGAGAACACTTAGGGAACTGATTACTGGCTGGATCTCTCTCCTTTTGATTCTCCCTTTTATCCTCCTGGCCACCTCTGTCTCCTTTCTCCCTCGTCTCTTCTCTGTGTAACTCCATGAACATCTCTAAGCAGCCCAGACTGTGGAGAGCACATAGGGAAATGATTACTAGCTAGATTGCTCTCTCCTCTTTTGATCCCCCATCTTCTTCTCCTGGTCACCTTTATCTCCCTCCTCCCTCTTCTCTTCTCCATGTAACACTGTGAACCTCTCTGGGTGGCCCTCACTGTGGAGAAACTTTTCATCATTAACCAAGATGTTTTATCATTGGTGCTATAGAGATGGAGAAGTCTTGAGGCTACTGTAAGAATAAGACTGAAAACCAGAGGCAGGAGGCTTAAGTCCAAAACCTGAGAACACCAGAGAACTCCTGACTCCAGGGAACATTAATCGATAAGGGCTCATCAAAAGCCTCCATACCTACACTGAAACCAAGCATCACCCAAGAGCCAACCAGTTCCAGAGCAAGACATACCAAGCAAGCTCTCCAGCAACACAGGGACATAGCCCTGAACTTCAATATACAGGCTGCCCAAAGTCACACCAAACCCATAGATATCTCAAAACTCATTACTGGGCACTTCATTGCACTCCAGAGAGAAGAGATCCAGCTCCATCCACCAGAACACCGACACAAGATTTCCTAACCTAGAAACCTTGACAAGCCACCCTTCCAGCCCCACCCGCAGCAAGAAACTTCCACAATAAAGAGGAACCACAAACTGCCAGAATACGGAAAGGCCACCCAAAACAGAGCAATATAAACAAGATGCAAAGGCAGAGAAATACTCAGCAAGTAAAGGAACAGGATAAATGCCCACCAAACCAAACAAAAGAGGAAGAGATAGGATATCTACCTGACAAAGAATTCTGAATGATGATAGTAAAAATGATTCAAAATCTTGAAAACAAAATGTAGTTACAGATAAATAGCCTGGAGACAAGGATTGAAAAGGTGCAAGAAATGTTTAACAAGGGCCTAGAAGAAATAAAAAAGAGTCAATATATAATGAATAATGCAATAATGAGACCAAAAACACTCTGGAGGGAACCAAAAGTAGAATAACAGAGGCAGAAGATAGGATAAGTGAGGTAGAAGACAGAATGGGAGAAATAAATGAATCAGAGAGGAAAAAAGAAAAAAGAATTAAAAGAAATGAGGACAATCTCAGAGACCTCGAGGACAATGTTAAATGCCCCAACATTCGAATCATAGGAGTCCCAGAAGAAGAAGATGAAAAGAAAGACCATGAGAAAATGCTTGAGGAGATAATAGTTGAAAACGTCCCTAAAATGGGGAAGGAAATAATCACCTAAGTCCAAAAAACCCAGAGAGTCCCAAACAGGATAAACCCAAGACGAAACATCCCAAAACACATGTTAATCAAATTAACAAAGATCAAACATAAAGAACAAATATTAAAAGCAGCAAGGGAAAAACAACAAATAACACACAAGGGGATTCCCATAAGGATAACAGCTGATCTTTCAATAGAAACTCTTCAGGCCAGAAGGGAATGGCAGGACATACTTAAAGTGATGAAAGAGAAAAACCTACAACCCAAATTACTGTACCCAGCAAGGATCTCATTCAAATATGAAGGAGAAATCAAAAGCTTTACAGACAAGCAGAAGCTGAGAGAATTCAGCACCACCAAACCAGCTCTCCAACAAATGTTAAAGGATCTTCTCTAGACAGAAAACACAGAAAAGTGGATAAACTCGAACCCAAAACAACAAAGTAAATGGCAACTGGATCATACTTATCAATAATTACCTTAAACATAAAGTGGTTGAATGCCCCAACCAAAAGACAAAGACTGGCTAAATGGATACAAAAACAAGACCCCTATATATGCTGTCTACAAGAGACCCACCTCAAAACAAGGGAAACATACAGACTGAAAGTGAAAGGCTGAAAAAAGATATTTCATGCAATTGGAGACCAAAAAAAAAAAAAAAAAAAGCAGGAACAGCAACACTCATATCAGATAAAATACTCTTTGAAATAAAGGCTGTGAAAAGAGACAGAGAAGGATACTACATAATGATCAAAGGGTCAATCCAAGAAGAATATATAAAAATTATAAATATATATGCACCCAACATAGGAGCATCACATTATGTAAGGGAAATGCTAACAAGTAAAAAGGGGGAAATTAACAGTAACACAATAATCGTGGGAGACTTTAATACACCACTCACACCTATGGATAGATCAACTGAACAGAAAATTAACAAGGAAACACAAACTTTAAATGATACAATAGCCAGTTAGACATAATTGATATCTATAGGACATTTTACCCCAAGACAGTGAATTTCACCTTTTTCTTAAGTGCACATGGAACCTTCTCCAGGATTGATGACATCCTGGGCCATAAATCTAGCCTTGGTAAATTTAAAAAATTCAATCATTCCAAGCATCTTTTCTGACCACAATGCAGTAAGATTAAATGTCAATTACAGGGGAAAAGTTATTAAAAATTCCAACATATGGAGGCTGAACAACACGCTGCTGAATAACCAACAAATCACAGAAGAAATAAAAAGAGAAATCAAAACATGGATAAAAATGAATGAAAATGAAAACACAACAACTCAAAACCTATGGGACACTGTAAAAGCAGTGCTAAGGGGAAGGTTCATAGCAATACAAGCTTACCTCAATAAACAAGAAAAAAGTCAAACAAATAACCTAGCTCTACACCTAAAGTAATTAGAAAAGGAAGAAATGAAGAACCCCAGGGTTAGTAGAAGGAAAGAAATCTTAAAAACTAAGGTAGAAATAAATGCAAAAGAAACAAAGGAGACCACAGCAAAAATCAACAAAGCCAAGCTGGTCAGATTTTATTTTTCTGGGCTCCAAAATCACTACAGATGGTGGCTGCAGCCATGAAATTAAAAGACGCTTACTCCTTGGAAGGAAAATTATGACCAACTTAGATAGCATATTCAAAATCAGAGACATTACTTTGCCAACAAAGGTTCATCTAGTCAAGGCTATGGTTTTTCCTGTGGTCATGTATGGATGTGAGAGTTGGACTGTGAAGAAGGCTGAGCACAGAAGAATTGATGCTTTTAAACTGTGCTGTTGGAGAAGAGTCTTGAGAGTCCCTTGGACTGCAAGGAGATCCAACCAGTCCATTCTGAAGGAGATCAGCCCTGGGATTTCTTTGGAAGGAATGATGCTAAAGCTGAAACTCCAGTACTTTGGCCACCTCATGCGAAGAGTTGACTCATTGGAAAAGACTCTGATGCTGGGAGGGATTGGGGCAGGAGGAGAAGGGGACAACAGAGGATGAGATGGCTGGAAGGCATCACTGACTCGATGGACGTGAGTCTGAGTGAACTCCGGGAGTTGGTGATGGACAGGGAGGCCTGGCGTGCTGCGATTCATGGGGTCGCAAAGAGTTGGACACGACTGAGTGACTGATCTGATCTGAAGCTGGTTCTTTGAGAGCATAAATACAGTTGACAAACCATTAGACAGACTCATCAAGAAACAAAGGGAGAAGAGTGAAATCAACTAAATTAGAAATGAAAATGGAGAGATCATAACAGACAACACAAAAATACAAAGGATCATAAGAGAATACTATCAGCAACTATATACCAATAAAATGGAAAACTTGGAAGAAATGGACAAATTCTTAGAAAAGCACAACTTTCCAAAACTGAAACAGGAAGAAATAGAAAAATCTTAACAGATGCACCACAAGCACGGAAATTGAAACTGTAATCAGAAATCTTCCAGCAAACAAAAGCCCAGGACCAGACGGCTTCACAGCTGAATTTTACCAAAAATTTACGGAAGGGTTAAAGTGAAGAGGAACTAAAAAGCCTCTTGATGAAAGTGAAAGAGGAGAGTGAAAAAGTCGGCTTAAAGCTCAACATTCAGAAAACTAAGATCATGGCATCTGGTCCCATCACTTCATGGCAAATAGATGGGGAAACAGAAGAAACAGTGTCAGACTTTAATTTTTGGGCTCCAAAATCACTCCAGATGGTGATTGCAGCCATGAAATTAAAAGACGCTTACTCCTTGGAAGGAAAATCATGACCAAACTAGATAGCATATTAAAATGCAGAGACATTACTTTGCCAACAAAGGTCCATCTAGTCAAGGCTATGGTTTTTCCAGTGGTCATGTGTGGATGTGAGAGTTGGATTGTGAAGAAAGCTGAGGGCCGAAGAATTAATTCTTTTGAACTGTGGTGCTGGAGAAGACTCTTGAGAGTCCCTGGGACTGCAAGGAGATCCAACCAGTCCATTCTAAAGGAGATCAGTCCTGGGTGTTCATTGGAAGGACTGATGCTAAAGCTGAAACTCCAGAACTTTGGCCACCTCATGCAAAGAATTGACTCATTGGAAAAGACTCTGATGCTGGGAGGGATTGGGGGCAAGAAGAGAAGGGGACGACAGAGGATGAGATAGCTGGATGGCATTACCGACTCAGTGGACATGAGTTTGAGTGAACTCCGGCAGTTGGTGATGGACAGGGAGGCCTGGCTTTCTGCGATTCATGGGATTGCAGAGTCGGACATGACTGAGCAACTGAACTGAATTGAACTGAACACCTATCCTACTCAAACTCTTCCAGAAAATTGCAGGGGAATGTACACTTCCAAACTCATTCTATTAGGCCACCATCACCCTAATACCAAAACTTGACAAAGATGCCACAAAAAAGAAAACTACAGGCCAATATCACTGATGATCATAGATTCAAAAATCCTTAACAAAATTCTAGCAATCAGAATTCAACAACATATGAAAAAGATCATACATCATGACCAAGTGGGCTTTATCCCAGGGATACAAGGATTGTTTAATATCTGCAAATCAATGAATGTAATACACCACATTAACTAATTGTAAGATAAAAATCATATGATTATCTCAATAGATGCAAAGAAAGCCTTTGACAAAATTCAACATCCATTTATGATAAAAACTCTCCAGAAAACAGGAATAGAAAGAACATACCTCAACATAATAAAAGCTATATATGACAAACCCACAGCAAACATTATCCTCAATGGTGAAAAACTGTAAGCATTTCCCCTAAAGTTAGGAAAACAACAAGGGTGCCCACTCTCACCACTACTATTCAACATAGTTTTGGAAGTTTTGGCCACAGCAATCAGAGCAGAAAGAGAAATGGAAGGAATCCAAACTGGAAAAGAAGAAGTAAAACTCTCACTGTTTTCAGATGACATGATCCTTTACATAGAGAACCCTGAAGACTCCACCAGAAAATTACTAGAGCTAATCAATGAATATAGTAAAGTTGCAGGATATAAAACTAACACACAAAAATCCCTTGCATTCCTATACACTAACAATGAGACAACAGAAAGAGAAATTAAGGAAACAATTCCATTCACCATTGCAACAAAAAGAATTAAATACTTAGGAATATATCTATCTATAGAAATAAAAGATCTATGTATAGAAAACTATAAAACACTGGTGAAAGAAATCAAATAGGACATAAATAGATCGAGAAATAGACCATGTTCATGGATCAGAAGAATCAACATAGTGAAAATGAGTATATTACCCAAAGCAATCTGTAGATTCTATGCAATCCTTATCAAGCTACAAATGGTATTTTTCAGAGAACTAGAACAAATAATTTCACAATTTGTATGTAAATACAAGAAACCTCGAATAGCCAAAGCAATCTTGAGAAAGAAGAATGGAACTGGAGGAATCAACTTGCCTGACTTCAAAGCCACAGTCATCAAGACAGTATGGTACTGGCACAAAGACAGAAATATAGATCAATGGAACAAAATAGAAAGCCCAGAGATCAATCCACACACCTATGGACACCTTATCTTTGACAAAGGAGGCAAGAATATACAATGGATTAAAGACAATCTCTTTAACAGGTGGTGCTGGGAAAACTGGTCAACCACTTGTAAAAGAATGAAACTAGAAGACTTTCTAACACCATACACAAAAATAAACTCAAAATGGATTAAAGATATGAATGTAAGACCAGAAAATATACAACTCCTAGAGGAGAACATAGGCAAAACACTCTCCGACATACATCACAGCAGGATCCTCTATGACCCACCTCCCAGAATATTGGAAATAAAAGCAAAAATAAACAAATGGGACCTAATTAAACTTAAAAGCTTCTGCAGGACAAAGAATTAATCTCAAAAATATACAAGCAACTCCTGCAGCTCAATTCCAGAAAAATAAATGATCCAATCAAAAAATGGGCCAAAGAACTAAACAGACATCTCTCCAAAGAAGAAATACAGATGACTAACAAACACATGAGAAGATGCTCAACATCACTCATTATCAGAGAAATGCAAATCAAAACCACAATGAGGTACCATTTCATGCCAGTCAGAATGGCTGCTATCCAAAAGTCTACAAGCAATAATGCTGGAGAGGGAGTGGAGAAAAGGGAACCCTCTTACACTGTTGGTGGGAATCCAGACTAGTATGGCTAGTATGGAGAACAGTGTGGAGATTCCTTAAAAAACTAGAAATAGAACTGCCATATGACCCAGCAATCCCACTGCTGGGCACACACACCGAGGAAACCAGAATTGAAAGAGGCACATGTACCACAATGTTCATCACAGCACTGTTTATAATAGCCAGGATAAGGAGGCAACCTAGATGTTCATCAGCAGACGAATGGATAAGAAAACTGTGGTACATATACACAATGCAATATTACTCAGCCATTAAAAAGAATACATTTGAATCAGTTCTAATGAGGTGGATGAAACTGGAGCCTATTATACAGAGTGAAGTAAGGCAGAAAGAAAAACACCAATACAGTATACTAATGCATATAAATGGAATTTAGAAAGGTGGTAACGATAACCCGGTATGCGAGACAGAAGAAGAGACATAGATGTATAGAGCAGTCTTTTGGACTCTGTGGGAGAGGTTGAGGGTGGGATCATTTGCGAGAATGGCATTGAAACATGTATATTATCATATGTGAAATGGATCGCCAGTCCAGGTTCAATGCATGAGACAAGGTGCTCGGGGCTGGTGTACTGGGATGACCCAGAGGGATGGGATGGGGAGGGAGGTGGGAGGCGTGTTCAGGATGTGGAACACATGTACACCCATGGTGGATTCATGTCAATGTATGGCAAAACCACTATAATATTGTAAATTAATTAGCCTCCAATTAATGTAAATAAATTTATATTAAAAAAATAAAAGAGGGAGTTGCCAAAAAAATGAGAAGCCCTTGCACTGCAACCAAAAGGAGCCTCCATGCACAGCAAACAGAGAAAGCCCACATACAACAGCAGGACCCAGCACAACCAAAAATATAAATTAACTAACTAATTAAAAGTTTCACCAACCTTTTCCTTTGAGAACTTAACATAATTGAGTTAATACCCTCTTAAATTTCCTTCCCTGCTTTCCTTTGTAAAGATAGTGGGAAAACCAGAAATAAAGCAAAAGCTTTTAAAAGTAAAGAATAGAGGAAATTCTCAAACTGGACAATGAGTCTCGGACAGCTTTAGTTGTCTAAATCCATCGTTATAATTCTACTTACCTGGAAGCAAACTTAGATACTTTTTTCTCATGGTGCAGAGTGCAGAAAGCCCAGCCACAGAAGATGTCTTATCTTTCTCTGTGTGTCGGGGAGGGACTTCTGGCTTTCAGTATGACTTCTGCTTTTCATGGGGCTCATCCACGTGGCGCTAGTGGTAAAGAACCTATCTGCCAATACAGGAGACTCAAGAGACATGGGTTTGATAGCTGTGTTGGGAAGATCCCCCGGACGAGGGCATGGTGATCCACTCCAGTATTCTTGCCTGGAGAATCTTGTGGACAGAGGAGCCTGGCAGGCTACGGCCCATAGGGTCACAAAGAGTCAGAGATGACTGAAACGACTTAGCGCACATGCATGCTGCTTTTCATTACTTAACAGGAAATCACTGGCCTGGATGTTTCTTCCTCCTGTTTTGCCTGATGATTACATCTCTGAAATTTCTAAGCATTTGCATAACATTACTGGTATTTATAGTGCAAGACTCTTCAAAAGTGGTCTTTATATTGTTTTGATATATGAAGACCTATATCAAACATGAAGACTCATTTTACTGGTCTTTTTGCATGTATGAGGACCTTGGTTCAGAGTGAATAGAATTATTTATTTGCTATATATTAACAGATTAAAAAATATTTTTGTGTACACATTTAGTTTTATTGTAACCAAGCAACTTGTACACTTTTAACGTTTAAAACTGAGCATTATCTTTACTTTCCAGTGAAACAAAAAGAAAAGTTTAAGAATAAACAGGAGCAAAATTACAATAGAGAACTTTGATAGCAAATAAGATCCTACAGGTTCTGCTGATTCTCCCAGCAAGCAGCAGGGCTCAAGTCATCATTAGGAGAGAATTTTATTTTAAAATGTCATCTTAAACTGCAAGGATTTCCATTAAACATCACAATTAAACATGCCAAAGGAGAAGCCATGTTGTCAAAATGCCCACTTAAACCACTCAAACATCTGAAACCCACCCTTTGCTAACCTTCTATAAACCCCATTTTTAAAGTATTTTTTCTTTTTTTTTAAACAAGAGAAAGTGGACAGATACATGTTGGTAAATGCTAACTGTCCACATTCATATAGAGACACAGTGTACTCTCTGAGCCCAATATACAGAGAAGAGAGGAAAAAAGCTAGAATTCTATGCACTATTACACAGGGGCCTAGCAACGTCCAGTTTCCAGCAGAGCTAAGAGAGCAGAAGGTTTTTCTTTTTTTTCTCGCAGAGCATGGTGGTATTGATTCCATAAAATTTTTGTTGAGACAGGAAAGGATAAAAATGAATTTGGAACAGAAATGGGTAGAGATTCTTTACTGAAGAATCTAGTATTCTTCTAGCATCACTGAATTCTGCTCAAGGTATTCCCCCCCCCCACCCCCCAAATAAGTTTGAACCATAGTATAAAGAGAAAAGAGACTTCAAAAGCAGGGCTACTGAGAACAAGAGGAGAGAACAAAAAAGACTGCTACTTGCTCTCAGGGACTGGAGAAAATTAAAAAAAGGTTGGAATCCATCATCGTTCCTTTCATTAGTCATCTATCTCCTTCATCTTCCTCTCCTTCCTCCCCCTCATCTTCTTCACCTTCATTCTCATTCCCTTTTTCATCAGTATCTTCCAATCCTTCATCCTCTTTATCATTGTTGTCTTCTTCTCCTTCCCCTTCCTCATCATCCATGTCAGGAACCAAGTAGTACTGTAATGGATTTGGCAAATATCATCTTTGATGACCTCTCCTAACTCATCTGTACCTGCATCAGAATGATCAGTAAACCAGGTGAAGAAGCTTTCTGGTTCCTGATGCTGTCTCTTCCTGCTGGCTTTATTCTGTGTTTGATCTGATTATTTCATCAAATCCTTTTCAGATTTCCATTTGATTTCAGTGGACTTTGAAGATGGGTCACCGCTCTCATTCAGATGAAATTGGTTGGAGAGAATTTTGTTTTCAAAGTAAGGGTTTTCATTAAAGTAAAAATCTATTCTGAAGCCTGATTGAATGTTTTCAAATTCTGTCACTTTGACCCTTGTCAAATAATGTAGTGCGTCTTCATCCTCCTCCCCAAGCTGTGCAGACACTTGTGGGTGGTTATCAAATATTGTTACCCCAAATTTTGGGATTTTTGCCATCAATTCTGACCTCTTTTGAAAAAATGGTTGGTGAATTTTGTTATATTTCTATTCTACTTTTAAAATCTCCTCACTGGCTTGTTCATTAAGTCTATCTCATTTTGCACTTCATCAATATGTTCAATTGCTTCTTGCTATTCTTTTCTTCCTTCAGCAAAGTTGAAGAAGCACATGCCTGGTCTGGCCTGGAGGCAGGAGTCGGCCTCGCTTTCTTTGGTTTCTTCGCTTGGGGTGGAAGTGAAGACTGGTGTTTGGTGGCCATGCTGGGAAAAAAAAAAAAAAAAAGAAGCCAAGAATCTTCCCAGGGGAGGAGAGCGGTACTGCAAGCTCAGAGAACTCAGACCTTTTAATTTTTATTTTGAAATATAGATTAAGAGGAAGTTGCAAAAGAGTACCAAGCAGTCTTGTGTAATCTTCAGTCATTTTCCCACAAAGATGACATTTTTATATAATGATAGTCCAATATTTAAATGAAGAAACTGACATTGGTACGATGTGTGTGTGTAACTCCATGTCGTTTTATCACATATGTAGATTCCTGCAATTGTCACACAATCAAGATCCATCAATATTCCATCACCACAAAGATTTCCCTCATGCCACCCCAGCATCCCTAAACCTTGGCAGGTCTAAAACTAAGGATTTTATTCTTCAACAAAGCTCAACAGAGTCTGAGATTCATATTTGATGATGAAAGAAAATATTCCTGGTATGTTTTTAAAGATAAGAAAAATATATCCCTCAAATTTTCTGGAAGTCTGTGTAATGGAATTATGATAATTTTCTTTGTTTGCATTTTTAAACTTTTACTGTTTTCTATGTGGCTATGATTATCAGTTCTGCTAGAGCTGCCACAGCAAAATATAGAATGAGTGTCTCAAAGAGCTGAAATTTATTTTCTCACAATTCTGGGGCTGGATGCCCAAGATCAAGTGCTGGTAGGCTTGGTTTCTGATGAAAGCCCTCTCTGGGCTTGTACCTGGCCCTGTTCTCACTGTGTCCTCATATGACCCTTTCCCATCTATGTGGAAAGGCAGTGATCACTGGTGTCCTCTAGTTCTAAAGCTTGAGCTCTTCGTGCTACATCTCTTGGACATGACAACACCGGTGTCCTATTCCCTCACTCTTCCCTTGGCCTCCATTCCCCTGATGAAGTGCTTCTGTGCTGCTCCTTAGTGTCACTGACACCGCAAAATCTCGATACTGTTGTCCATAGTGGCTGTACCAGTTTACATTCCCACCAACATGTAGGAGGGGTCCCTTTTCCCCACATCCTCCCAGCACTTGTTGTTTGTAGAATTTTGGTGATGGCCATCCTGACCAGTGTGAGGTGATACTTCTTTACAGTTTTGATTTGCATGTCTCTAATAATTAGTGATGTTGAGCATCATTCATATCCTTTTTGCCCATCTCTACAGATGGTGACTGCAACCATGAAATTAAAAGACGCTTACTCCTTGGAAGGAAAGTTATGACCAACCTAGATAGCATATTCAAAGGCAGAGACGTTACTTTGCCAACAAAGGTCCGTCTAGTCAAGGCTGTGGTTTTTCCTGTGGTCATATATGGATTTGAGAGTTGGACTGTAAAGAAGGCTGAGCACCGAAGAATTGATGCTTTTGAACTGTGCTGTTGGAGAAGACTCTTGAGAGTCCCTTGGACTGCAAGGAGATCCCACCAGGCCATTCTGAAAGAGATCAGCCCTGGGATTTCTTTGGAAGGAATGATGCTAAACATGAAACTCCAGTACTTTGGCCACCTCATGCGAAGAGTTGACTCATTGGAAAAGACTCTGATGCTGGGAGGGATTGGGGGTAGGAGGAGAAGGGGATGACAGATGATGAGATGGCTGGATGGCATCACTGACTCGATGGATGTGGGTCTCAGTGAACTCCGGGAGTTGGTGATAGACAGGGAGGTCTGGCATGCTGCGATTCATGGGGTCGCAAAGAGTCGGACACGACTGAGCGACTCATCTGATCTGATCTGATCTGATGTGGGGTATTTGGGGTAGGCTTCCCAGGTGGCTCAGTGGGAAAAGAATGCTCCTGCAATGCAGGCGACCCAGGTTCACTCCCTGATTTGGGAAGATCCCCTGGAGGAGGGCATTCCATTGCCATATTCTTGCCTGGAGAATTCCATGGATAGAAGTAGCTGGTGGGCTGCAGTCCATGGGGGTGCAAAGAGTCCTACATAACTGAAGTGACTGAGCACACACCTACACATATCTTCTTTGGAGAAATATCTATGTAGATCTTCTGCCCATTTTTGTTTTCTTTTATTTTAGTATTGAGCTGCACTTGGAAAATAGTTTCTCCAGTTCTGAAATGGTCTTTCTTTTGAAAAATGTTTATTTGTCTGTTTATTTGTCTATGTCAGATCTTAAAATTGTGGTGGGATGTGGGATCTTTATTGCATCATGTGGGATATTTCATTGCAATGTGGGCTCAGTAGTTGCATGTGGGCTCAGTTGCCCCCAGCATGTGAAATCACAGATCCCCAACCAGGGATTGAACCCACTTCTCCAGCATTAACCAGTGGACCACCAGGGACCAAAAAAGATGTTGTTACAGTTTATGTCAAGGAGTGTTCTACCTGTGTTTTCCTCTAAGAGCTTTATACTATTTGGCCTTAAATTTAGGTGTTTAAACCATTTGAGTTTATTTTTCTGCATGGTATTTGAGAATGTTCTAATTTTATTTATTTTTTAATGTGGCTGTCCAGTTTCTCAGCACCATTTAATGAAGAGACTGTCTCTTCTCCATTGTATATTTTTGCCTTCTTTGTCATAGAGTACATAACCACAGGTGTATGTGTTTGTTTCTGGACTTTATATCCTGTTCCATTGGTGTATATTTCTGTTTTTGTGCCAGTAGCATACTGCTTTGAATAACTGTAGATTTTTAGTATAGTCTGATTTCAGGGACCCTCATCCCTCTAGTTCTGTTTTCTTTCTCAAGATTGCTTTTGCTATTTCATACAAATTACATTTTTTCTGTTTTAGTTTTGTGAAAAATGCCATTTAAGACAAACCCACAGTTAGCATCATACTCAACAGTGAAAAGCTGAGAGCACTTTCTTTAATTAAGAAAATTTTGGAGGATTCAGGATGGGGAACACGTGTATACCTGTGGCAGATGCATGTTGATATATGGCAAAACCAATACAATATTGTAAAGTTAAAAAATAAAATAAAATTAAAAAAAGAAAATTTTGATGAATCCTCTTAATCATTTATGTAACAGTCATATCATTTGTGTGTGTGTGCACTGTATGTGTCAGCCAGTGTTCCTGATGGTATATTTGTGGATGATCTTTTCTTAGAGTTTAGGCTTCTTTGTTGTATATCAGCTCTCTCTGGGTTCAAGGAAAGGCATGACTTTGTAGTTTCTATGAATATTTCTCATTACTAGTTTGGTGTTACCTCTTTCCATTTCTATTTTCTAGCGGAAATCTAAGTATTCTCCATTTTCTTCTATATTTTAATAATTTTATTTTATTTCTAAGTTTTAAACTTTAAATCATCACCACGTAGCCATACCAATTCATATATTTATAAGGTATCTATTTACTAAGTTAGTTTTCTATTAAAAAAGACATTTTTTGTCTACCTAAAAATTCATGAGTATGCATGTTTTTAAGGAATTAATAACTGATTATAAATTTGTTTACTTTTATGATGGATCTTATTTATAATTTTAATCAGAGAGAATTTGGTACAATGACACACTAAAATCTTGTATAGGCCATACCTTGAGACCACAGTTTTTAACATAGTGCCACATTATAAAATATTTCACAATACATATACACATATGTATATTTTCCTGCTGATACTTGATTTTCAGTGGAGACTTTGCAACACTTTATTCTTTAATACATCTTCATCAAACATTGAAGAATTTATAGAATATGCTCTACATAATTATAATACTATTATTTCACCCAAGAAAGTCAATAGTTTCATAAGTAACTTTATTTTTTTAAATTTTATTTTAAAACTTTACATAATTGTATTAGTTTTGCCAAACATCAAAATGAATCCATCACAGGTATACATGTGCTCCCCCTCCTGAACCCTCCTCCCTCCTCCCTCCCCATACCATCCCTCCAGGTCGTCCCAGTGCACCAGCCCCAAGCATCCAGTATCGTGCATTGAACCTGGACTGGCATCTCGTTTCATACATGATATTTTACATGTTTCAATGCCATTCTCCCAAATCTTCCCACCCTCTCCCTCTCCCACAGAATCCATAAGACTGTTCCATACATCAGCATCACTTTTGCTGTCTCGTACACAGGGTTATTGTTATCATCTTTCTAAATTCTATATATATGCATTAGTATACTGTATTGGTGTTTTTCCTTCTGGCTTACTTCACTCTGTATAATAGGCTCCAGTTTCATCCACCTCATTAGAACTGATTCAAATGTTTTCTTTTTAATGGCTGAGTAATACTCCATTGTGTATATGTACCATAGCTTTCTTATCCATTCATCTGCTGATGGGCATCTAGGTTGCTTCCATGTCCTGGCTATTATAAACAGTGCTGCGATGAACATTGGGGTACATGTGTCTCTTTCCCTTCTGGTTTCCTCAGTGTGTATGCCCAGCAGTGGGATTGCTGGCTCATAAGGCAGTTCTATTTCCAGTTTTTTAAGGAATCTCCACACTGTTCTCCACAGTGGCTGTACTAGTTTGCATTCCCGCCAACAGTGTAAGAGGGTTCCCTTTCCTCCACACCCTCTCCAACATTTATTATTTGTAGACTTTTGGATAGCAGCCATTCTGACTGGTGTGAAATGGTACCTCATAGTGGTCTTGATTTGCATTTCTCTGATAATGAGTGATGTTGAGCATCTTTTCATGTGTTTGTTAGCCATCTGTATGTCTTCTTTGGAGAAATGTCTATTTAGTTCTTTGGCCCATTTTTTGATTGGGTCATTTATTTTTCTGGAGTTGAGCTGGAGGAGTTGCTTGTATATTTTTGAGATTAGTTGTTTGTCAGTTGCTTCATTTGCTATTATTTTCTCCCATTCTGAAGGTTGTCTTTTCACCTTGCTGATAGTTTCCTTTGATGTGCAGAAGCTTTTAAGATTAATTAGGTCCCATTTGTTTATTTTTGCCTTTATTTCCATTATTCTGGGAGGTGGGTCATAGAGGATCCTGCTGTTATGTATGTCGGAGAGTGTTTTGCCTATGTACTCCTCTAGGAGTTTTATAGTTCTGGTCTTACGTTTAGATCTTTAATCCATTTTGAGTTTATTTTTGTGTATGGTGTTAGAAAGTGTTATAGTTTCATTCTTTTACAAGTGGTTGACCAGTTTTCCCAGCACCACTTGTTAAAGAGATTGTCTTTAATCCATTGTATATTCTTGCCTCCTTTGTCAAAGATAAGGTGTCCATATGTGCGTGGATTTATCTCTGGGCTTTCTATTTTGTTCCATTGATCTATATTTCTGTCTTTGTGCCGGTACCATACTGTCTTGATAACTGTGGCTTTGTAGTAGAGCCTGAAGTCAGGTAGGTTGATTCCTCCAGTTCCATTGTTCTTTCTCAAGATCGCTTTGGCTATTCGAGGTTTTTTGTATTTCCATACAAATTGTGAAATTATTTGTTCTAGCTCTGTGAAGAATACCGTTGGTAGCTTGATAGGGATTGCATTGAATCTATAAATTGCTTTGGGTAGTATACTCATTTTCACTATATTGATTCTTCCAATCCATGAACATGGTATATTTCTCCATCTATTAGTGTCCTCTTTGATTTCTTTCACCAGTGTTTTATAGTTTTCTATATATAGGTCTTTAGTTTCTTTAGGTAGATATATTCCTAAGTATTTTATTCTTTCCGTTGCAATGGTGAATGGAATTGTTTCCTTAATTTCTCTTTCAGTTTTCTCATTATTAGTGTATAGGAATGCAAGGGATTTCTGTGTGTTGATTTTATATCCTGCAAGTTTACTATAGTCATTGATTATTTCTAGTAATTTTCTGGTGGAGTCTTTAGGGTTTTCTATTTAGAGGATCATGTCATCTGCAAATAGTGAGAGTTTTACTTCTTCTTTTCCAATTTGGATTCCTTTTATTTCTTTTTCTGCTCTGATTGCTGTGGCCAAAACTTCCAAAACTATGGTGAATAGTAATGGTGACAGTGGGCACCCTTGTCTTGTTCCTGACTTTAGAGGAAATGCTTTCAATTTTTCACCATTGAGGATAATGTTTGCTGTGGGTTTGTCATATATAGCTTTTATTATGTTGAGGTATGTTCTTTCTATTCCTGTTTTCTGGAGAGTTTTTATCATAAATGGATGTTGAATTTTGTCAAAGGCTTTCTCTGCATCTATTGAGATAATCATATGGTTTTTATTTTTCAATTTGTTAATGTGGTGTATTACATTGATTGATTTGTGGATATTGAAGAATCCTTGCATCCCTGGGATAAAGCCCACTTGGTCATGGTGTATGATCTTTTTAATGTTTTGTTGGATTCTGGTTGCTAGAATTTTGTTAAGGATTTTTGCATCTATGTTCATCAGTGATATTGGCCTGTAGTTTTCTTTTTTTGTGGGATCTTTGTCAGTTTTTGGTATTTGGGTGATGGTGGCCTCATAGAATGAGTTTGGAAGTTTACCTTCCTCTGCAATTTTCTGGAAGAGTTTGAGCAGGATAGGTGTTAGCTCTTCTCTAAATTTTTGGTAGAATTCAGCTGTGAAGCCATCTGGACCTGGGCTTTTGTTTGCTGGAAGATTTGTGATTACAGTTTCAATTTCCGTGCTTGTGATGGGTCTGTTAAGATTTTCTATTTCTTCCTGGTCGAGTTTTGGAAAGTCGTATTTTTCTAAGAATTTGTCCATTTCTTCCACATTGTCCATTTTATTGGCATATAATTGTTGATAGTAGTCTCTTATGATCCTTTGTATTTCTGTGTTGTCTGTTGTGATCTCTCCATTTTCATTTCTAATTTTATTGATTTGATTTTTCTCCCTTTGTTTCTTGATGAGTCTGGCTAATGGTTTGTCAATTTTATTTATCCTTTCAAAGAACCAGCTTTTGGTTTTGTTGATTTTTGCTATGGTCTCTTTTGTTTCTTTTGCATTTATTTCTGCTCTAATTTTTAAGATTTCTTTCCTTCTACTAACCCTGGGTTCTTCATTTCTTCCTTTTCTAGTTGCTTTAGGTGTAGAGTTAGGTTATTTATTTGACTTTTTTCTTGTTTCTTGAGGTATGCCTGTATTGCTATGAACTTTCCCCTTAGGACTGCTTTTGCAGTGTCCCACAGGTTTTGGGTTGTTGTGTTTTCCTTTTCATTCGTTTCTATGCAAATTTTGATTTCTTTTTTGATTTCTTCTGTGATTTGTTGGTTATTCAGCAGCGTGTTGTTCAGCCTCCATATGTTGGAATTTTTAATAGTTTTTCTCCTGTAATTGAGATCTAATCTTACTGCATTGTGGTCAGAAAAGATGCTTGGAATGATTTATAATTTTTTGAATTTACCAAGGCTAGATTTATGGCCTAGGATGTGATCTATCCTGGAGAAGGTTCCATGTGCACTTGAGAAAAAGGTGAAATACATTGTTTTGGGATGAAATGTCCTATAGATAGCAATTAGGTCTAACTGGTCTATTGTATCGTTTAAAGTTTGTGTTTCCTTGTTAATTTTCTGTTTAGTTGTCTTATCCATAGGTGTGAGTGGGGTATTAAAGTCTCCCACCTTTATTGTGTTATTGTTAATTTCTCCTTTCATACTTGTTAGCATTTGTCTTACATACTGCGGTGCTACCGTGTTGGGTGCATATATATTTATAATTGTTATATCTTCTTCTTGGATTGATCCTTTGATCATTATGTAGTGACCTTCTTTGTCTCTTTTCACAGCCTTTGTTTTAAAGTCTATTTTATCTGATATGAGTATTGCTACTCTTGCTTTCTTTTGGTCCCTATTTGCATGGAAAATCTTTTTCCAGCCCTTCACTTTCAGTCTGTATGTGTCCCCTGTTTTGAGGTGGGTCTCTTGTAGACAACATATGTAGGGGTCTTGTTTTTGTATCCATTCAGCCAGTCTTTGTCTTTTGGTTGGGGCATTCAACCCATTTACATTTAAGGTAATTACTGATAAGTATGATCCCATTGCCATTTACTTTATTGTTTTGGGTTCGAGTTTATACACCCTTTTTGTGTTTCCTGTCTGGGGTATATCCTTTAGCATTTGTTGGAGAGCTGGTTTGGTGGTGCTGAATTCTCTCAGCTTTTGCTTGTCTGAAAAGCTTTTAATTTCTCCTTCATACTTGAATGAGATCCTTGCTGGGTACAATAATCTGGGCTGTAGGTTATTTTCTTTCATTATTCTAAGAATGTCTTGCCATTCCCTCCTGGCTTGAAGAGTTTCTATTGAAAGATCAGCTGTTATCCTTATGGGAATTCCCTTGTGTGTTATTTGTTGTTTTTCCCTTGTTGCTTTTAATATTTGTTCTTTGTGTTTGAACTTTGTTAATTTGATTAATATGTGTCTTGGGGTGTTTCACCTTGGGTTTATCCTGTTTGGGACTCTCTGGGTTTCTTGGACTTGGGTGATTATTTCCTTCCTCATTTTAGGGAAGTTTTCAACTATTATCTCCTCAAGTATTTTCTCATGGTCTTTCTTTTTGTCTTCTTCTTCTGGAACCCCTATGATTCGAATGTTGTAGCGTTTAATATTGTCCTGGAGGTCTCTGAGATTGTCCTCATTTCTTTTCATTCGTTTTTCTTTTATCCTCTCTGATTCATTTATTTCTACCATTCTATCTTATAATTACTAATCCTATCTTCTGCCTCTGTTATTCTACTATTTGTTGCCTCCATTGTGTTTTTAATTTCATTTATTGCATTATTCATTATATATTGCCTCTTTTTTATTTCTTCTAGGTCCTTGTTAAACCTTTCTTGCATCTTCTCAATCCTTGTCTCCAGGCTATTTATCTGTGATTCCATTTTAATTTCAGGATTTTGGATCAATTTCACTATCATTATTCGGAATTCTTTATCAGGTAGATTCCCTGTCTCTTCCTCTTTGGTTTGGTTTGGTGGGCATTTATCCTCTTCCTTTATCTGCTGGGTATTCCTCTGTCTCTTCATCTTGTTTAAATTGCTGAGTTTGGGGTGTCCTTTCTGTATTCTGGCAGTTTGTGGAGTTCTCTTTATTGTGGCATTTCCTCGCTGTGTGTGTGTTTGTACAGGTGGCTTGTCAAGGTTTCTTGGTTAGGGAAGCTTGTGTCGGTGTTCTGGTGGGTGGAGCTGTATTTCTTCTCTCTGGAGTGCAATGAAGTGTCCATTAATGATTTATGAGATGTCTGTGGTTTTGGGGTGACTTTGGGCAGCCTGTATCTTGAAGCTCAGGGCTGTGTTTCTTTGTTGCTGGAGAATTTGCTTGGTATGTCTTGCTCTGGAACTTGTTGGCCCTTGTGTGATGCTTGGTTTCAGTGTCAGTATGGAGACGTTTGATGAGCTCCTGTCAATTAATGTTCCTTGGAGTCAGGAGTTTCTTGGAGGACTTAAGCCTCCTGCTTCCAGTTATTGGTCTTATTTTTACAGTAGTTTCAAAACTTCTCCTTCTATACAGGACCACTGATAAAACATCTACATTAAAGATGAAAAGTTTCTCTACCATGAGGGTCATCCAGAGAGGTTCACAGCATTACATGGAGAAGAGAAGAGGGAGGAGGGAGTTAGAGGTGACCCGAATGAGATGAGGTGGAATCAATAGTGGAGAGAGTGGGCTAGCCAGTAATCACTTCCTTATGTGCACTCCACAACTGGACCGCTCAGAGATGTTCACGGAGTTATACAGAGAAGAGAAGGAGGAAGGAGACAGAGGTGGCCAGAAGGATTAAAGGGGGGAATGAAAAGGAGGGAGACAGATCCAGCCAGTAATCAGTTCCCTAAGTGTTCTCCACCATCTGGAACACACAGAAATACACAGAGTTGGGTAGAGTAGAGAGGGGTTAGGGAGGAGACACAGGCGACCTGGTGGAGAAAAAGGAGAGTCCAAAGGGAGAGAGAGCAGTCAAGCCAGTAATCTCGCTCCCTAGTGAAAAATGGGTACTGAAGACTGGGTTCTTAAAGGTACAAAATTGGTAACAAATACATAAAAGCAAAAATTACAAATCTAGAGTAGAGTTTGGAATTTCGAAAATACAATGTTAGAAAAAAGAAGAAAAATAAAGAGAGAAAACAACAAACAAACAAAAACAAACAATGTCACAAAAATTATAAAGAAAATACAGGTACAAAATTGATATCAAATAGCAAAAAGCATAAATTAAAAATCTAGAGTAAAGTTTGGAATTTCAGATATACAATGTTATATAAAAGAAGAAGAGAAAGAAACTCAGAAAAAAAAATTCACAGAAATTATGAAAAAAACTATAGGTACAAAATTGATAACATATACCAAAAAGCTAAAATTAAAAATCTAGAGTAGAGTCTGGAATTTCAAAAATACAATGCTAAAGAAAAGAAGAAGAAAAAAAAAAAAACCAAGGTCAAAAAATTATAAAATATATATATATGAAGTTTGCTGAAGAAAAAAAAATAGGGTCTTTTTTTTTTGCAAAGTAATAGGTTATAAAAGTGAAAATTAAAGGAACAATAGAGGACTTAAATTTTTTTTAAAAAATTAAAAATAAAAAGAAAGAAATAATGATCGTAAAAATAGTAAAAATATATCTAGGACTTTCTCTGGTTTTGTTGTGAGTATTGTGGGTTCAGTTCATTTTTGGCTAGTTCCTTGGTCTGACTTATATTTCTCAAGGTCTATAGGCCCCTTCCTATGTAGTCGGTAATAACCACAGGGTTTTAATCTATTGCCTGTAGCTTCCAAGGTGGTTCCCTCTGTTATAGCTTCTTCTGTTTGCTGGTCTCTTCAGTGTCTGGTTTCCGCTCTGACACAAAGGGGACGGTGGAGGACACTTTTTTTTTTTTTTTTTTTAGGCTCACTTGTTCAGTCGCACTGTGGGGAGGGAGGGAGGGATGCTGCAAACAAATAACACTGGCGTGTGCTCGCAGTGCCTCAGCCACACTGGGTCTGCCCCTGCTCATAGCGTGTGTAGCCTCCCTGCCCACACTGCTTAGGCTGTAGGTTGTTCCCCCGGGAACCATCCGAGGCCGGCCTTGGGCTGCATGCACCTCCCAGGTCCAAGCTGCTCAGGTTCAGGCACTCGGGTAGTCCTCAGAGGCGCAGACTCGGTTGTGCCTGCGTTTTGTGCTCTTCCCAGGTCTGAGCAGCTCAGGTGATGAGGTGTTTGGCGAGCGCCATTGCTGCGACTTATTGCCTCCCCGCCACTCGGTTATCTGGGTGTACAACCGGCCCACCTTCTCAGGCAGATGTTGACCGTCCAGACCCCCAAGAAGTTTTAGTTAGCAAAGAAGCCTGCTTACAGTTTTATAGATAATGTCTCTCTGGGGCTGCGACTGCCCCCTTCTGGCTCTGGCTGCCTGTCACCGGAGGAGGAAGGTCTGCAGCTGGCTATCTCTGTTCAGTCCTTTGTTCCGTGTGCGGGCCTGGCGGTGTCTTAGATTAGGGCTGGCTTTTTGCGTGGTAGATATCCCACAGTCTGGCTTGCTAGCCCAAATTATTTCGCTGAGATAGAGCTCAGGGTATTCAGGCCAGGTTCTTACCCTAAGCGATGCAGCCCGTGCCGTGCCTCCCTGCCCAGCCCCCGCTTGCTAATGGCGTGTGCAGGCGTCTGTGCTGCTTCTCCACTGGGGGAGTTACCGTAGGGCTCGCAATCTGTGAGTTTTAATTGTTTATTTATTTTTTCTCCCTGTTATATTGCCCTCTGTGCTTCCAAAGCTCGGCACAGATTCGGCAGTGAGAAGGTTTCCTGGTGTTTGGAAACTTCTCTCTTTTTAAGACTCCCTTCCCGGGATGGAACTCTGTCCCTCCCTCTTTTGTCTCTTTTTTTGTCTTTTGTATTTTTTCCTACCTCCTTTCGAAGACTTGGGTTGCTTTTCTGGGTGCCTGATGTCCTCTGCCGGCATTCAGAAGTTGTTTTGTAGAATTTACTCCGCGTTTAAATGCTCTTTTGATGAATTTGTGGGAGAGAAAGTGTTCTCCCCATCCTACTCCTCTGCCACCTTGGCTCCTCCCCTCCAGTATTCTTGCCTGGGAAATACTATGGACAGAAGAACCTGGTGGGCTGCAGTCCACAGAGTTGAACATGACTTAGTGACAAACAGCAGCAACTGAAGGGCATTTTAAATTTAGTATATTATGATCATTTTCAGTCATTTTCCATTTGGTTTAAAGAGATACAAAAGGAGCTGTTTGTAGGGCATTTATTGTAAGTGAAATCTTTTGGTTTAGATCTTGCTTAGGTAACATTCTGAGAAAGAAATAATTTGTTATATATGTAATAATATGTTATATAAGTAAATAAAACAAAACTGTGCAGTAACAATATATATTTGTTATCCAGCTCAGCTTATAAGATGTACTAATCATAGGGTTCCAATTTTACTCTGATAAAGCATTTTATTTATCATTTAAGCTCTGTGAAATTAGAATCCTAATCTCTCTTAATTTAGTGCAGTGCATGATGAATAGTAAAATATATTTTTCTAATGAAAATGTTAGTAATCTTTAGAAATGGAGAGTGAAGTTGAAGCATGCATGTATGGAGACCAACTGCCTTAGGTTGCCTGTGACTCAAGTTTTTTTTAGGACATAATCCAGAAAAATCTTGGGAACCATATTAGTTGTTTACCCTCCATGTAGGGTTTGACCTTATTTCCTCTCTTCCTGCATTTTAAGATAGACTTCTGAAGCTCAATTTCCTTGTCATATATCTTCATTTAGAGGAACTTTATAGGAAAAAAGATTGAAGCAGGTGATTTAATCCAAGGAAACTGGGGAATTGGGTCATGACTCCTTGACTATGCTGGGAGTGAAGTGAGCATACTATGTGGAGCAAAAAACTAAAATTCTCCTGCAATCTGAATATCAGACATTCCCTTCATGCTTTCTTCCATAATGGTTCCATGAAGAGTTACTTGTAAAAAACATGAAAAAGTATCTTTTTTTTTCCCCACAAAGATGAAAGTTCAGAATTTTCCTCATCATCCAAGACAGCAAATTTGTGGTTTACTGGTTAATCCAATTCTGAGAAGGAATGTGTGAAAAATAATACCTTGTTAGAAAGTAGTAGACTTTTATACTGAAAATTATAAAAGATCATCAAAAGAAGCCAGGGAAGACCCAAAGCAATAGATAAACATCCCATGTTCATGGATCAGAAGATAATGCAGTTAATATGGCAGCATTCCACCAAATTGACCTGTAGATTCAATACGGTCCTTATCAATATCTCAGTTATTTTTTCTCAGAAATTGACAGGCATATCTTTGAATTTACATGGGACTTCATGGGATCCAAAATAGTTGAAAAATCTTGACAAGAACAAATTGGTAGAGTCAATTTTCCAAAGTAAAATTTACTACAAAACAACATGACTCAAGATAGATGAGTGGAAGAGCCAAGAATGCAGGCATAAAAACTTATTGATGGTAACTTATTTTAACAAGGATGTCAGTACAAGTCCCTGGGGAAAGAGTAATCTTTTCAATAAGTGAAGATGGGACAACTGTATATCCATATGCTGAAGGTGGACCTCACAAAAATTTATGAAACTCATACCAATAAAAAGTTAATTCCAAATGGATATACCTATATGCAGTTACTAAAACTACTAAAGTCTTGGAAGAAATGTAAGTGTAAATTTTTGTGGTCTTGTGGTAGGTCACTGTTTTTAAGATAAGACAGCCAAAGGAGAAGTGAACAAAAAGTAGAGAAACTGGACTTGTTAAAAATTAAAACTTCTGTGCATCAATGAACACCATCAAGAGAGTAACAATATTGGGAGCAAGGATGGGCTAAAGTCCTTGCACAATTTATATAGACCCCATGGTCTCAGTTTTTTCACCTATCAAAGGGAAACATAATAATACTTACCTTACCTTCAAGTGGTGATATGAAGAATATATAAACAAAAAATATGAAAACTGTTTGTGTAAACACAAAAATAAAATTGCTTGGTAAGATTCACCTTGCCAGGATCTCTCCTATGCACCCTGTGATTATCATCCTGTTTTGCATTGTTTGTGTGTGTTGCAAATCCCAGGAATGACTACATAATCTGAAGGAAATTCTCCAGTCTAACCTAATGCTTATGTCACCTTACTTTTATGACTATATAAACCACGTATTTACTGTTTTCTATATAGAGGTCGTGTTAGTGGTAAAGAACTCACCTACCAATGCAGGCAGATGCCAGAGACAAGCATTTGATATCTGGGTCAGGAAGATTCCCTAGAGGAGGACATGGCAACCCACTCCAGTATACATGACTGGAGAATCCCATGGAAAGAGAAGCCTGATGGGCTATGGTCCATAGGGTTGCAAAGAGTCAGACACAACTGAAGGGATTTGGCAGAAACACACACATATAGAGGGGTACCGTGGTGACATGAGTGTCTCTGGATTGCTTGTGCATCTCTGCTTCAGATCCAGAGTTTCTGTTTAAGTTGAGCCTAACATAGGACCATTCTCTTGTTTTTTTTTTTTTTTTTAAACATATTTTGTGCATGAAAAAGTCCATGCAGCATGTTACAGAAAAGGGTGCTCAACCCAGCTGGAGAATAAGAAGATAGTTATGTACAAGAGTTAAAATGAGCATAGAAACACAATGAGCAGAAGTAGAGGAAGACCTTTTTCCATGACAGAGAAATGTCCTGAGTGAGCCTAGATATAAACCACTGTGAGTCATAATAGAGTATCACCTACTTTATACCCAATTGTCCAGTGTGATAGACATGTGCTGCTCAATTGATCAGTGAATGAAGTGCTCTGAGGGACAGTGCATAATCTTACCTCACTGTGTTTAGAGGGTTCTGAGATAGCCCTGCTGGAGAGTGTGTACTCCTCAGATTCAGCTTTGGTTTTCTTGATCCCTTTGAACCTTATCTTGTATTGCTTTTGTACCTGTAGCAGCAAATCATGCTCTGGATCAGCTCACAGAGAGGAGTGAGGATTGGACGAGTCCTGGGGTGGAGTCAGATAGTGGTACCTGCTGGCTGAGGAGGCAGTGCATCAGGAAGATGAAGAAACCCTGCAGACCGTTGATGATGGTGAAGAGGTAGGCCATGACGTGGGCAACCAGTCCCACATGCAGGATTTCCAGCCACCACGTGCATCCCAAGATGAAGAACTGAACTGTGGCTTTAAATGTCAGCATCCATAGGAGGAGAAAAGAGGCTCACAATGCACCCTGAGCAACACAATCAAGGCCTTTTCTTCTCTACTGCTGGATGTCTCTGACTCGGTTGTAGCCACTCTGAACTTTACTGTGAATGATTCTCTAAATGTTTTTTTGGGTTCAGTATGGCATTTATCTTGGACTGAAGTTGGTAGTGACACTTCATAATGTGAGTTTCAGTAATATGATGTTGTATGAATATTCTGTTTCAATCAACTGATATTACTGTAGATGTTTTGTGCTGGCTCTGTGCATTAACAGTAACAAAGGACAGATTTCTGATTTCACAAACCACCTGGTAAAACCAGGCTGATTATCCACATATCATATCTTCTAAGAGGCTAGGTATGTCCTTTGCTTTATTTTTATTTACATAGAGTGAATCATCTGAACAAAGAATGTTGTAGGTCAATTCATGGAGAGGAAAAAGATAGGGACATCATTGAAGGGACAAGGGCAGAGGGACCTCCCATTTAATGAATATATTTGACTATTGTCAAATATAATTAACAAATATAAAATACCATTGTATTTGTCTTCCCACTAGATGGTAAGGTTTGTGAAATGCAGAGTTCCAAAGAATAGCAGGGAGAGATAAGAAAGCCTTCCTCAGCGATCAATGAAAAGAAATAGAGGAAAACAACACAATGGGAAAGACTAGAGATCTCTTCAAGAAAATTAGAGATACCAAGGGAACATTTAATGCAAAGATGGGCTCGATAAAGGATGGAAATGGTATGGACCTAACAGAAGCAGAAAATATTAAGAAGAAGTGGCAAGAATACACAAAGAACTATACAAAAAAGATCTTTGTGACCCAGATAATTACAATGTGTGATCACTCACCTAGAGGCAGATATCCTGGAATGTGAAGTCAAGTGGGCTTAGAAAGCAAGCATCACTACAAACAAAACTAGTGGGGGTGATGGAATTCCAGTTGAACTATTTCAAATTCTGAAAGATGATGCTGTGAAAGTGCTGCACTCAATAAGCCAGCAAATTTGGGAAACTGAGCAGTGGCCACAGGACTGGAAAAGGTCAGTTTTCATTCCAATCCCAAAGAAAGGCAATGCCAAAGAGTGCTCAAACTACCACACAATTGCACTCATCTCACACACTAACAAAGTAATGCTCAAAATTCTACAAGCCAGGCTTTAACAATACGTGAACCATGAACTACCAGATGTTCAAGTTGGTTTTAGAAAAGGCAGAGGAACCAGAGATCATATTGCCAACATCCACTAGATCACTGGAAAAGCAAGAGAGTTCCAGAAAAAACATTTATTTCTGCTTTAGTGACTATGCCGAAGCCTTTGACTGTGGATCACAATAAACTGGAAAATTCTGAAAGAGATGGGAATACCAGACTGCCTGACCTGCCTCTTGAGAAACCTGTATGCAGGTCAGGAAGCAACAGTTAGAACTGGCCATGGAACAACAGACTAGTTCCAAATAGGAAAAGGAGTATGTCAAGGCTGTATATTGTCACCCTACTTATTTAACTTATATGCAGAGTACATCATGCGAAGTGCTGGCTGGATGAAGCACAAGCTGGAATCAAGATTGCCGGGAGAAATATCAATTACCTCAGATACACAGATGACACCACTCTTATGGCAGAACATGAAGAAGAACTAAAGAGCCTCTTGATGAAAGTGAAAGAGGAGAGTGAAAAAGTTGGCTTAAAGCTCAACATTCAGAAAACTAAGATCATGGCATCCGGTCCCATCACTTCATGGGAAATAGACGGGGAAACAGTGGAAACAGTGTCATACTTTATTTTTTGGGGCTCAAAAATCATTGCAGATTGTGACTGCAGCCATGAAATTAAAAGACGCTTACTCCTTGGAAGGAAAGTTATGACCAACTTAGATAGCATATTAAAAATGGAGACATTAATTTGCCAACAAAGGTCCGTCTAGTAAGGCTATGGTTTTTCTAGTGGTCATGTATATATGTGAGAGTTGGACTATAAAGAGAGCTGATTGCTGAAGAATTGATGTTTTTGAACTGCGATGTTGGAGAAGGCTCTTGAGAGTCCCTTGGACTGCAAGGAGATCCAACCAGTCCATCCTAAAGGAAATCAATCCTTAATGTTCATTGGAAGGACTGATGCTGAAGCTGAAACTGCAGTACTTTGGCCACTTGATGCGAAGTGCTGACTCATTTGAAAAGATCCTGATGTTGGGAAAGATTGAAGGCAGTAGGAGAAGGGGATGACAGAGGATTAGTTGGTTGGATGGCATTAAAAAAAAAAAAAAAAGTGTTGGCATTAGTGATCAATGGACATGAATTTGAGTAAACTCTGGGAGTCGGTCATGGACACGGAGGCCTGGCGTGCTACAGTCCATGGGGTCTCAGAGTCGGACATGATTGAGTGACTGAACTGAAATGAACCACCTGTAGTCATGATGTGCAAGTATCAACTCCTAACTCTGAATTCAACACACTTTATCCCTGTAATACTTCTTCATGGCTGGCTGCTAATCCTTGCAGAATTAGAACTAAATTCTTGGGTAAAAGAGGCCACTGATTCTTATAGATTTAGAACTAAATTCTTGGGTAAAAGAGGAAAACTACTATACTTAGATGATGGCAGTAGCTTAAAATTCATATTGTCTGTCTCTTTTGGCCTGGATGTATGCTCAGTCTTTCTACTGTGTCTGAGTCTTTAGAACCTCATGGACTGTAGGCTGCCAGGCTCCTCTGTCCATGGAATTTTCCAGCCAAGAATACTGAAGTGCATTGCCAACCCAGGTTTTTGAACCTGAGTCTCCTGCGTTTTCTGCATTGGTAGGTGGATTCTTAACTACTGAGCCACCTGGGAAGCTCCCCTCTTTTTGGAAATCATCCAAAGTCCCTGAGGACAAGGAAAAAAATACCTGCCAATTGCTTTTTATTACTAGTCTGGGTAGGTAGAGAGAGAAAGGCAGAAGTAGATGCACAAAGGATGAAGAAAATGAATGTTAAAGCCTGCAAATTAGGTGCTTCTGGATAAAAAGCAATTGAGTATGGTAGCACCAAATTTATTTTTGCAGCATGTCTCTATGTTTGATTTTTTTTTTTAGGAATAAAATGTTAAAAATAAATAACCAGCCCTCCAGATGATTCTGACACACGTTAACTTTTGAGAATACTTGGCTTATTGCATAAAACTAATTTTTGTACTGTACTAAAGTTCCCAAGAGACGTCCACATGGGAAGAAATGCAGGTAGCCCTAAGAGCTAAACATGGACACCTGCTAACAGATAGGAAGTCAAGGAGACCTCAGTCCTACCTCCACAAGGAACTGAATTGTGCCAAAAATTAGAGGGTCAGAGGAGGACCTGAAACCTCAGATCAGAATGCAGCCCAGGCTGACAGAATGATTTCAGCCTTGGAAGAACCTGAGCAGATATCCCTGCTATACCATGCCAGATCACTGACCTGACATAACTGGGAGACAGTATTTTTTTTTCAGGTTTTACGTGTGTGAGAATTTGTTCCACATCAAGATACTGAATGCAGCCCCTCTGAGGGGTGTCACCTGCACATCGTGGTAGGCCATGAGGACAGCAAAGCTGCTGAAGTGGGCGCACTGGCAGGTGGTGCTGTCATCTCTGCTGTGCCGGGAGCCAGCATGGGAGGTCCCACCCATGACAAAGGTCATGTGGAGAGGACCTGAAGACAAAGGCGAATCAGGACTCGAGGGACCCCCTGGACCTGCTCGAGCACCTACCCCAAAACCAGAGTCTGTCTTACTATTTTATGACTTTCACCAACTCCTCTGACATTAACTGGGGGCTATCCCCGACCACCTTTCTCTGAAGGACATCAACTTAAAGTTCTAGTTAATAAGTCTCCTGGGCATAATAGGTGTGTTCCAATTCAAAGCCCTCAGATAGCTTTCTAACTTGCCTGACAGGTTTATCTGGACTCTTACAGCTATGTATGTGATTGTTTACAGCCTCCCAACCACGAGAGGCACGGGAAGCTTAAGATATTCTAACAATGCAGAGCTTCTCGGGGAGTTAAAAATTATTAGAATAGAACTGGTAGAGGATTTCATTGTTGAGCTAATGCTTGCTGTCAAGTTTCCATATCCCTTACCCATTGTGTCCTTGTGAGTATATTAATTAATATAGTTGGTATATAGGAAAAATAAGTAGTAGCCTTGATGTTAACAACTTTAGACCCTCGAGGTAATAAATTCCTTCCTTGTTACACCCCACCACACCTTTGCCCTATAGAAATGCAACTTTATCTAGTGCTTTCGGGGAGTGGTGCCAAACTTTAGAAAGATCACCTTTGGAGAAAATAAGTTTTCTGGTTAACTAAACTTTATCAGAAGAAAAATGTTAACAGGCTTCCTGGTCAGAAGATGATGTAAATCACCTAAAGCCTTTGTATATGATAAGTTTGCAGAAAGAAAGCCTGGTCTTGATAAGGGTCAAGGACTGCTGACCTTGCATGACTCCACACCCCCCTATTATCCTCTATGTACAACTGAGGGTATAAAAGCTCCTTTAAAAAATAAAGTTACGGTCCTTGCTCATCAGGCTTGGTCTCCCCGTGTCATTCCTTTTTTCCTTTTCTCTCTTTTTCTCTCTCTGTTCTTCTTTCAGGATGACTACTTGGAACACAGGAGCTCTCTGAGTTCACTTTTTCGCCTGGGCTTCTAAGACCCAACCGGGAAGGCGCCCTGCGTCTTCACCGGGGAGAGGCGTCCTGCGTCCTCACCCCTCTGAGAGGGTGCCTGTGGCCTCCGTGAACAGAGCAAGTTCCGTATCAGGAGCTTTATTGCCATTCTGTGTAAACCAAGGAAGATCAAGCCTCTTTCTCTTCCCTTTTACTTTCCTTATTGCCGACACCATCCTCCTGAGGGAATCCCTGGATCCTACCGGGGCTGGACCCTGGTAAGTGGTGCCTGAACCAGGCTCCCAAAGGTAAGCCTCCCCCAACTGTGCAATTTTTCGGACGGCTAGGACCCCACTCAGGCTGCCGCAGACCGCCCTGCATAAGATAGGTTGGGTGAGAAGGAGTGGCAAGTAGGAATCTTTTTGAAGGAGAAGTAGAAAAGATAGAAATTTTCTGACATGGGTAACAATGAGTCAAAAGTACGACAACTCTTTATAGGAGTAATCTTGCAACTGTTAAACAAAAGAGGAATAAAAGTTAAGAAAGCTAATGTTCAATCTGTTTTTTACATTTGTACAAGAGCAATGTCCTTGGTTTCCAGAAGAGGGCAGTGTTAAACTAGATACCTGGGAAAAAATAGGGAAACAGCTAAAAACTTATTACACTCAGCACGGCCCAGAGAAAGTCCCTACTGACACCTTTTCTCTGTGGAATATGATTAGAGATGCTTTAGATCCAGCTCATGAATCTGAAAAGGTACATGTTAAAGAAAAAAGTGAAGATGAAGAGGCTATACTTAGCTATCAACAATTAAACACCATGTTAGCTGCCATGGACACCGATAGTCATACTGAAAATAGGGATGAAAAGAAAGACCAGATTTCCCCTCAAGATGAGGAAGATTTAGAGGAAACAGCAGCTCGATACCATTCTGATGAGGATTGGCCTCTTTTAGCTGAGGATGTTCCTAAGAGCTTAAGAGAAACATCCCCAATCAGGCCATCCGTAGGTTTAAACATCAGACAGTTTAAGGATCTCCAGAACAGGAAAGGAGAAATGTGGGACACTCCCCACCCTGATACCTCCCTTCCTTGTGGGGATAAGGGGCCTCCGTTAGGAGTCTCCTGGAGGAGGGTTCTATCTGGCCCCGAGGATGAATTTGATCCCCACCATGAGGCTTGTTTTCCCATAATGTTTGATGAAACGGATAGGGGAGAGGTCCCCTCCTGGGAACCCCTTCCAATGAAACTACTTAAGGAACTTAAACAGGCTTGTGCCTTATATAGGGCTACAGCCCTGTATACTATAACACTGGTAGTGGCCTTGGTGGTCAGATGGATGACACCTCATGATTGGAAAGCAGTTGCTAAGGCTTGTCTATATGGAGGGCAATATAAGTTTTGGAGAACTGAATATGAAGATCTTGCCCCAAAGCAGGCTGATGCTAACTGCAAATATGGCCTGAGATATATTGTAAAAGAAATGTTAATAGGAACTGGTGAATTTGGAACGCTTGGAGATCAGATGGGTTTAGACAAAAGGACTCTAGAACAGGTAACAGCCTGCGCCCTTGGGTCCTGGTGATCATTGCCTCAAGGAAAAGAATAAACCTCTTCCTTTTCAAACATTAAACAAAAACCAGAAGAGCCGTATGAGGACTTTATATCACGGTTTATGGAGGGAGTTCACAGAGTAATTTCTAATGATGAGGCAGCTGATATATTGATAAAACAACTAGCATTTGAAAATGCTAACTCTACCTGCCAGGCCATCCTACGTCCTCTAAAAAAATCTGGGGAAGTAGGAGATTTCGTCAGGCAATGTGCAGATGTAGGACCAGCAATGATGCAGGGCATTGCCATAGCTGCGGCCATAAAAGGAGATTCTTATCAACAGACAGTTCAATCCTTTCTTACAGGCAAGAATAACCCAAAGAATTATTCTAGTAATCAAGGTCGGAATGCTGGCTTGTCCAAAGCCTGCTTTTCTTGTGGCTGGGAGGGGCATTTTATGTGCGCCTGCTCCCAAAGAACAGCTAGTTCTTTTCTGTCAAACCCTACCTCCATGGCTATGACTCCTAATCTCCCTAAGGCTCCTTGCCCTCGTTGTCAAAGGGGGTATCACTGGGCAAGGGACTGCAGATCAAAATTCCATAAAAACGGAACATTGCTAATTCCTGACCAGCAGTCGGGAAACAGGTTGAGGGGCCAGCCTCAGGCCCTGACAAAGACTGGGACAACAACATTGAACCCATGCATACCCTTCGTCCCATCACAGAACTCATCAGAGCAACACCAGGCAGCGCAGGACTGGACCTCAGTTCCACCACCTCGACAATATTAACACCAGATAGTCCTACTGTAAAAATCCCTACAGGGGTTAAAGGCCCATTACCGACAGGCTTGGTAGGAATTACATTAGGCAGAAGCTCTTTAGCCATGCAAGGACTTACAGTTATCCCTGGAGTGATCGATTCAGATTATACAGGAGAGATTCAGATAATGATTTCACCCCAAATTAAAACTATGCAAATTCATCAAGGACAAAGAATAGCTCAACTTTTACTTTTGCCTTATCAAACTGCCATAGGGCACACTGCTACTCAAAGTGAGAGGCAAGAGAAAGGATCTGGGTCCAGTGATATGGTCTTTTGGGTGACAGAAATTACTCAGAAACGCCCTATGAAAACTATTTTGGTTAGTGGCAGGTCTATTGTGGGACTATTAGATACAGGAGCAGATGTTTCCTGTATTGCTGGGAAGGACTGGCCCAGCTCCTGGCCAACACATACTACTGAAAACGAGTTGGTGGGAATAGGGAGAGCCTCCACAGTAGTTAAGAGTGCAAAAATGTTAGATTGTTGGTTTGAGGATACCTGTGGAACTTTCCAACTCTATGTAGTTCCTTCACTCCCCTTTACCCTATGGGGGAGGGATGTGCTATCTCAAATGGGAGTGCTGCTTTTTATCCCTGATGACAAAGTGGCCTCCCAAATGCTCCATATGGGCTATGATCCATCGAAAGGATTAGGTAAACAACAGACAGGAATAATTGAGCCAATTTGCCCAACTCCTAGACAGCAACATACTGGATTGGGGTATCCAAATTTATAATAGGGGCCATTGTTTTTGCTGCCAACCCCATTACATGGAAATCTCAAGACCCAGTGTGGGTAGAACAATGGCCTTTGCCCAAAGAAAAATTACTGGAAACCACTTCAGTATTCTTGCCTTGAGAACACCATGAATAGTAAGAAAAGGCAAAATGATAGGATACTGAAAGAGGAACTCCCTGGGTCAGTAGGTGCCCATATGCTACTGGAGATCAGTGTAGAAATAACTCCAGAAAGAATGAAGGGATGGAGCCAAAGCAAAAACAATACCCAGCTGTGGATGTGACTGGTGATAGAAGCAAGGTCCAGTGCTGTAAAGAGCAATATTGCATAGGAATCTGGAATGTCAGGTCCATGAATCAAGGCAAATAGGAAGTGGTCAAACAAGGGATGGCAAGAGTGAATGTCGACATTCTAGGAATCAGCAAAATAAAATGGACTGGAATGGGTGAACTGAACTCAGATGACCATTATATCTACTACTGCAGGCACGAATTCCTCAGAAGAAATGGAGTAGCCATCATGGTCAACAAAAGAGTCCGAAATGCAGTACTTGGATGCAATCTCAAAAACAACAGAATGATCTTTGTTAGTTTCCTAGGCAAACCATTCAATATCACAGTAATCCAAGTCTATGCCCCAACCAGTAATGCTGAAGGAGCAGAAGTTCAACGGTTCTATGAAGACCTACAAGACCTTTTAGAACTAACACCCAAAAAAGATGTCCTTTTCATTATAGGGGACTGGAATGCAAAAGTAGGAAGTCAAGAAACACCTGGAGTAACAGGCAAATTTGGCCTTGGAATATGCAATGAAGCAGGGCAAAGACTAATAGAGTTTTGCCAAGAAAATGCACTGGTCATAACAAACACCCTCTTCCAACAACACAAGAGAAGACTCTATATATGGACATCACCAGATGGGCAACACCGAAATCAGATTGATTATATTCTTTGTAGCCAAAGATGGAGAAGCTCTATACAGTCAGCAAAACCAAGACCAGGAGCTGACTGTGGCTCAGACCATGAACTCCTTATTGCCAAATTCAGACTTAAATGGAAGAAAGTAGGGAAAACCACTACACCATTCAGGTATGACCTAAATCAAATCCCTTATGATTATACAGTGGAAGTGAGAAATAGATTTAAGGGCCTAGATCTAATAAACAGGGTGCCTGATGAAGTATGGAATGAGGTTCGTGACATTGTACAGGAGACAGGGATCAAGACCATCCCCAGGAAAAGAAATGCAAAAAAACCCCCAAAATGGCTGTCTGGGGAGGCCTTACAAATAGCTGTGAAAAGAAGAGAAGTGAAAAGCAAAGAAGAAAAGGAAAGATATAAACATCTGAATGCAGAGATGCAAAGAATAGCAAGAAGAGATAATAAAACCTTCTTCAGCTATCAATGTAAAGAAATAGAGGAAAACAACAGAATGGGAAGGACTAGAGATTTCTTCAAGAAAATTAGGGATACCAAGGGAATATTTCATGCAATGAAGGGCTCGATAAAGGACAGAAATGGTATGGACCTAACAGAAGCAGAAGATATTAAGAAGAGATGGCAAGAATACACAGAAGAACTGTACAAAAAAGATCTCCATGACCCAGATAATCATGATGGTGTGATCACTGACCTAGAACCAGACATCCTGGAATGTGAAGTCAAGTGGGCCTTAGAAAGCATCACTATGAACAAAGCTAGTGGAGGTGATGGAATTCCAGTGGAGCTCTTTCAAATCCTGAAAGATGATGCTGTGAGAGTGCTGCACTCAATATGCCAGCAAATTTGGAAAACTCAGCAGTGGCCACAGGACTGGAAAAGGTCAGTTTTCATTCCAATCCCAAAGAAAGGCAATGCCGAAGAATGCTCACACTACCGCACAATTGCACTCATCTCACACACTAGCAAAGTAATGCTCAAAATTCTACAAGCCAGGCTTTAACAATACGTGAACCATGAACTACCAGATGTTCAAGTTGGTTTTAGAAAAGGCAGAGGAACCAGAGATCATATTGCCAACATCCACTAGATCACTGGAAAAGCAAGAGAGTTCCAGAAAAACATTTATTTCTGCTTTAGTGACTATGCCGAAGCCTTTGACTGTGGATCACAATAAACTGTGGAAAATTCTGAAAGAGATGGGAATACCAGACCACCTGACCTGCCTCTTGAGAAATTTGTATGCAGGTTAGGAAGCAACAGTTAGAACTGGCCATGGAACAACAGACTAGTTCCAAATAGGAAAAGGAGTACGTCAAGGCTGTATATTGTCACCCTGCTTATTTAACTTATATGCAGAGTACATCATGAGAAACACTGGACTGGAAGAAACACAAGCTGGAATCAAGATTGCCGGGAGAAATATAAATAAATATCAATAACCTCAGATATGCAGATGACACCACCCTGATGGCAGAAAGTGAAGAGGAACTCAAAAGCCTCTTGATGAAAATGAAAGTGGAGAGTGAAAAAGTTGGCTTAAAGATCAACATTCAGAAAATGAAGAACATGGCATCTGGTCACATCACTTCATGGGAAATAGATGAGGAAACAGTGGTGTCAGACTTTATTTTTTGGGGCTCCAAAATCACTACAGATGGTGACTGCAGCCATGAAATTAAAAGATGCTTACTCCTTGGAAGGAAAGTTATGACCAACCTAGATAGCATATTCAAAAGCAGAGACATTGCTTTGCCAACAAAAGTCCATCTAGTCATGGCTATGGTTTATCCTGTGATCATGTATGGATGTGAGAGTTGGACTGTGAAGAAGGCTGAGCGCCGAAGAATTGATGCTTTTGAACTGTGGTGTTGGAGAATACTCTTGAGAGTCCCTTGGACTGCAAGGAGATCCCACCAGGCCATTCTGAAGGAGATCAGCCCTGGGATTTCTTTGGAAGGAATGATGCTAAAGCTGAAACTCCAGTACTTTGGCCACCTCATGCGAAGAGTTGACTCATTTGAAAAGACTCTGATGCTGGGAGGGATTGGGGCAGGAGGAGAAGGGGACAACAGAGGATGAGATGGCTGGATGGCATCACTGACTCGATGGACGTGAGTCTCAGTGAGCTCGGGAGTTGGTGATGGACAGGGAGGCCTGGCGTGCTGCGATTCATGGGGTTGCAAAGAGTCGGACACGACTGAGCGACTGAACTGAACTGAGATATTCCTCCAATAAAAATAGACAAATTTGGGCAGTCCTAAGATGGCGGAGGAATAGGACAGGAAGACCACTTTCTCCCCGACAAATTCATCAAAAGAACATTTATACGCTGAGTAAAATCCACAAAACAACTTCTGAATGCTGGCAGAGGACATCAGGCACCCAGAAAAGCAGCCCATTGTCTTCGAAAGGAGGTAGGAAAAATATAAAAGACAAAAAAAGAGACAAAAGAGGTAGGGATGGAGCTCTGTCCCAGGAAGGGAGTCTTAAAAAGAGAGAAGTTTCCAAACACCAGGAAACACTTTCGCTGCCGAGTCTGTGCCGAGCCTTGGAAGCACAGACGGCAACATAATAGGGAGGAAAAATAAGTAAATAATTAAACCCCACAGATTATGAGCCCAACGGTAACTCCCCCAGCAGAGAAACAGCGCCTGCACCCGCCACTAGCAAGGGGGTGTTGGGCAGGAAGGCACGGGCTGCATTGCTTAGAGTAAGGATTGGGCCCGAATGTGCCCTAGGGTAATCAGAGTGAACTAATTTGGGCTAGCAAACCAGACTGTGGGATAGCTACCACTCGAAAAGCCCTAAGACACCACCAGGCCTGAGCACAGAACAAAGGGCAGAACAGAACTAGCCGGCTGCAGACCATCCCCCTCCAGTGACAGGCAGCCAGAGCCGGAAGTGGGCAATTGCAGCCCCAGAGAGACATTATCTACCAAACAGCAAGCAGGCTTCTTTGCTTACTAAGACTTCTTGGGGTTCTGGACAGTCATCCACCTGAGAAGGTGGGCCGGTTGTACACCCAGAAAACCGAGCGGCAGGCACGGGAGAGGTGATAAGCCACAGTGACCATGCTCGCCAAACACCTCATTACCTGAGCTGCTCGGAGCTGGGAAGGGCACAAAACGCAGGCTCAGCAGAGTCTGCGCCTCTGAGGACTACCCGTGTGCCTAAATCTGAGCGGCTTAGACCTAGGAGGTGCATGCAGCCCAGGGCTGGGCTTGAATGGTTCCCGGCGGAGCAACCTAGAACCTGAGCATTGTAGGCAGGGAGGGTACACGTGCCGTGAGTGGGGGCAGGCCCAGTGTGGCTGAGACACTACGAGCACACGCCAGTGTTATTTGTTTGCAGTGTCCCTCCCTCCCCACAGCGTAACTGAACAAGTGAGCCTAAAAAAGTGTCCACCACCGCCCCCTTGTGTCAGGGCGGAAATCAGACACTGAAGAGACCAGCAAACAGAAGCTAAAACCGAGGGAACAGCCTTGGAAGTGACAGGTGCAATAGATTAAAACCCTGTAGTTAGTACCGACTACATAGGAAGGGGCCTATAGATCTTGAAAAATATAAGAAGGATCAAGAAATTATCCGAAAATGAACTGACCCCACACTGCCCACAACAACACCAGAGAAAGTCCTAGATATATTTTTACTATTTTTATGATCATTCTTTTCTTTTTCCTTTCTTCTTCTTTTCTTTTTTTAACTTAAAAATTTTTTTTAAGTCCTCTATTACTCCTTTAATTTACATTTTTATAACCTACTATTACTTTTCAAAAAATACTACTTTTTATTTTTGTATTATTTTTTTCTTTTATTATTATTATTTTTTACTTTACAATTTTGTATTGGTTTTGCTATACATCAACATGCATCTGGCACGGGTAAAGCAAACTTTATATATATTATATATATATATATATATATATATATATATATATTATATATAACTTTTGTGACTTTTTTTTTCTTCTTTTCTTTAATATTTTATTTTTGAAAATCCAACCTCTACTCTAGAATTTTAACCTTTGCTTTTTGTATTTGTTATCAATTTTGTACCTTTAAGAACCCAATCTTCAGTACCTATTTTTACTTGGGAGCGAGATTACTGGCTTGACTTCTCTCTCCCCCTTTGGACTCTCCTTTCTCTCCACTAGGTCGACTCTGTCTCCTCCCTCCCCCTTCTCTTCTCTACCCAACTCTCTGAATCTCTGTGTATTCCGGGTGGTGGAGGACACTTAGGGAACTGATTACTGGCTGGATCTGTCTCTCTCCTTTTCATTACCCCCCTTTATCCTTCTGGTCACCTCTGTCTCCTTCTTCCCTCTTCTCTTCTCTGTGTAACACCATGAACATCTCTGAGCAGTCCAGACCATGGAGCACACATAAGGAAGTGATTACAGGCTAACTTGCACTCTCCTTTTTTGATTCCACCTCATCTCATTCGGGTCACCTCTAACTCCCTCCTCCCTCTTCTCTTCTCCATGTAACTCTGTGAACCTCTCTGGGTGTCCCTCACTGTGGAGAAACTTTTCATTTTAACCTAGATGTTTTATCAACTGTGCTGTATAGAAGGAGAAGTCTTGAGACTACTGTAAAAATAAGACTGAAAACCAGAAGCAGGAGGCTTAAGTCCAAATCCTGAGAACATCATAGAACACCTGACTCCAGGGAACATTAAGTGATAGGAGCTCATCAAACGCCTCCATACCTACACTGAAACCAAGCACCACCCAAGGGCCAACAGGTTTCAGAGCAAGACATACCACACAGATTCTCCAGCAACACAGGAACACAGCCCTGAGCTTCAAGATACAGGCTGCCCAAAGTTACTCCAAATCCACTGACATCTCATAACTCATTACTATACACTTCATTGCACTCCAGAGAGAAGAAATCCAGCTCCACCCACCAGAACACCGACACAAGCTTCCCTAACCAAGAAACCTTGACAAGCCACCGATACAACCCCACCCACAGTGAGGAAACTCCATAATAAAGAGAACTCCACAAACTGCCAGAATACAGAAAGGCCACCCCAAACTCAGCAATATAAACAAGATGAAGAGACAGAGGAATACCTAGCAGGTAAAAGAACCAGTTAAATGCCCACCAAACCAAACCAAAGAGGAAGAGATAGGGAATCTACCTGATAAAGAATTCCAAATAATGATAGTGAAAATGATCCAAAATCCTGAAATAAAAATGGAATCACAGATAAATATCCTGGAGGCAAGGATTGAGAAAATGCAAGAAAGGTTTAACAAGGACCTAGAAGAAATAAAAGAGTCAATATATAATGAATAATGCAATAAATGAGATAAAAAACACTCTGGAGGCAACAAATAGTAGAATAATGGAGGCAAAAGATAGGATTAGTGAAATAGAAGATAGAATGGTAGAAATAAATGAATCAGAGAGGAAAAAAGAAAAAAGAATTGAAAGAAATGAGGACAATCTCAGAGACCTCCAGGACAATGTTAAACACTGCAACATTCGAATCATTGGAGTCCCAGAAGAAGAAGACAGAAAGAAAGACCATGAGAAAATACTTGAGGAGATAATAGTTGAAAACATTCCTAAAATGGGGAAGGAAATAATCACCCAAGTCCAAGAAACCCAGAGAGTCCCAAACAGGATAAACCCAAGGCAAAACACCCCAAGACACATATTAATCAAATTAACAAAGATCAAACATAAAGAACAAATATTAAAAGCAGCAAGGGAAAAACAACAAATAACACACAAGGGGATTCCCATAAGGATAACAGCTGATCTTTCAAGAGAAACTCTCCAAGCCAGGAGGGAATGGCAAGACATACTTAAAGTGATGAAAGAAAATAACCTACAGCCTAGATTACTGTACCCAGCAAGGATCTCATTCAAATATGAAGGAGAAATCAAAAGCTTTACAGACAAGCAGAAGCTGAGAGAATTCAGCACCACCAAACCAGCTCTCCAACAAATGCTAAAGGATATTCTCTAGACAGGAGACACAAAAACGGTGTATAAACTCAAACCCAAAACAATAAAGTAAATGGCAACGGGATCATACTTAACAATAATTACCTTAAACATAAATGGGTTGAATGCCCCAACCAAAAGACAAAGACTGGCTGAATGGATACAAAAACAAGACCCCTACATATGTTGTCTACAAGAGACCCACCTCAAAACAGGGGACACATACAGACTGAAAGTGAAGGGCTGGAAAAAGATATTCCATGCAAATAGGGATCAAAAGAAAGCAGGAGTAGCAATACTCATATCAGGATAAAATAGACTTTAAAACAAAGGCTGTATGGAAAAGAAGAAGTAAAACTCTCACTGTTTGCAGATGACATGATCCTTTACATAGAAAACCCTAAAGACTCCACCAGAAAATTACCAGAACTAATCAATGATTATAGTAAAGTTGCAGGATATAAAATCAACACACAGAAATCCCTTGCATTCCTATACACTAATAATGAGAAAACTGAAAGAGAAATTAAGGAAACAATTCCATTCACCATTGCAACGGAAAGAATAAAATACTTAGGAATATATCTGCCTAAAGAAACTAAAGCCCTATATATAGAAAACTATAAAACACTGGTGAAAGAAATCAAAGAGGACACTAATAGATGGAGAAATAGACCATGTTCATGGATTGGAAGAATCAATATAATGAAAATGAGTATACAACCCAAAGCAATTTATAGATTCAATGCAATCCCTATCAAGCTACCAACGGTATTCTTCACAGAGCTAGAACAAATAATTTCACAATTTGTATGGAAATACAAAAAATCTCGAATAGCCAAAGCGATCTTGAGAAAGAAGAATGGAACTGGAGGAATCAACCTACCTGACTTCAGGCTCTATTACAAAGCCACAGTTATCAAGACAGTATGGTACTGGCACAAAGACAGAAATATTGATCAATGGAACAAAATAGAAAGCCCAGAGATAAAACAAAAGCTGTAAAAAGAGACAAAGAAGGACACTACATAATGATCAAAGGATCAATCCAAGAAGAAGATATAACAATTATAAATATATATGCACCCAACATAGGAGCACCGCAACATGTAAGACAAATGCTAACAAGTATGAAAGGGTAAATTAACAATAACACAATAAAGGTGGGAGACTTTAATACCCCACTCACACCTATGCATAGATCAACTAAACAGAAAATTAACAAAGAAACAGAACCTTTAAATGATACAATAGACCAGTTAGACCTAATTGATATCTATAGGACATTTCACCCAAAACCAATGAATTTCACCTTTTTCTTAAGTGCACATGGAACCTTCTCCAGGATAGATCACGTCCTGGGCCATAAATCTAGCCTTGGTAAATTAAAAAAAAATTGAAATCATTCCAAGCATCTTTTCTGACCACAATGCAGTAAGATTAGATCTCAATTACAGGAGAAAAACTATAAAAATTCCAACATATGGAGGCTGAACAACACGCTGCTGAATAACCAACAAATCACAGAAGAAATCAAAAAAGAAATCAAAATTTGCATAGAAACGAATGAAAAGGAAAACACAACAACCCAAAACCTATGGGACACTGTAAAAGAGTGCTAAGGGGAAAGTTCATAGCAATACAGGCATACCTCAAGAAACAAGAAAAAAATCAAATAAATAACATAACTATACACCTAAAGCAAGTAGAAAAGGAAGAAATGAAGAACCCAAGGGTTAGTAGAAGGAAAGAAATCTTAAAAATTAAAGCAGAAATAAATGCAATAGAAAAAAAGGAGACCATAGCAAAAATCAACAAAGCCAAAAGCTGGTTCTTTGAAAGGACAAATAAAATTGACAAACCATTAGCCAGACTCATCAAGAAACAAAGGGAGAAAAATCAAATCAATAAAATTAGAAATGAAAATGGAGAGATCACAACAGACAACACAGAAATACAAAAGGTCATAAGAGACTACTATCAGCAATTATATGCCAATAAAATGGACAACGTGGAAGAAATGCACAAATTCTAAGAAAAGTACAACTTTTCAAAACTTAACCAGGAAGAAAGAGAAAATACTAACAGACCCATCACAAGCATGGAAATTGAAACTGTAATCAGAAATCTTCCAGCAAATAAAAGCCCAGGTCCAGACAGCTTCACAGCTGAATTCTACCAAAAATGAAGAGAAGAGCTGACAACTATCCTACTAAAACTCTTCCAGAAAATTGCAGAGGAAGGTTAACTTCCAAACTCACTCTATGAGGCCACCATCACCCTAATACCAAAACCTGACAAAGATGCCACAAAAGAAAAACACACACACACACACACACACACAAAAACCAAAAACCAAAAAAAAAAAAAAAAAAAAAAAAAAACCCCAAAACACAAACAAACAACCTACAGGCCAATATCACTGATGAACATAGATGCAAAAATCCTTAATAAAATTCTAGCAAGCAGAATCCAACAACACATTAAAAAGGTCATACACCATGACCAAGTGGGCTTTATCCCAGGGATGCAAGGATTCTTCAATATCTGCAAATCAACCAATGTAATATACCACATTAACAAATTGAAAAATAAAAGCCATATGATTATCTCAATAGATGCAGAGAAAGCCTTTGACAAAATTCAACATCCATTTATGATAAAAACTCTCCATAACGCAGGAATAGAAGGAACATACCTCAACATAATAAAAGCTACATATGACAAACCCACACCAAACATTATCCTCAATGGTGAAAAATTGAAAGCATTTCCCCTAAAGTCAGGAACAAGACAAGGGTGCTCACTGTCACCATTACTATTCACCATAGTTTTGGAAGTTTTGGCCACAGCAATCAGAGCAGAAAAAGAAATAAAAGGAAACCAAATTGGAAAAGAAGTAAAACTCTCACTATTTGCAGATGACATGATCCTCTACATAGAAAACCCTAAAGACTCCACCAGAATATTACTAGAGCTAATCAATGAATCAAGGCAAACTGGAAGTGGTCAAACAAGAGATGGCAAGAATGAATGTCAACATTCCAGGAATCAGTGAACTGAAATGGATTGGAATGGGTGAATTTAACTCAGATCACCATTATATCTACTACTGTGGGCAGGAATTCCTCAGAAGAAATGGAGTAGCCATCATGGTCAACAAAAGAGTCTGAAATGCAGTACTTGGATGCAATCTCAAAAACAACAGAATGATCTCTGTTATTTTCCGAGGCAAACCATTGAATATCACAGTAATCCAAGTCTATGCCCCAACCAGTAATGCTGAAGAAGCTGAAGTTGAACGGTGCTATGAAGACCTACAAGACCTTTTAGAACTAACACCCAAAAAAGATGTCCTTTTCATTATAGGGGACTGGAATGCAAAAGTAGGAAGTCAAGAAACATCTGGAGTAACAGGCAAATTTGGCCTTGGAATATGCAATGAAGCAGGGCAAAGACTAATAGAGTTTTGCCAAGAAAATGAACTGGTCATAACAAACACCCTCTTCCAACAACACAAGAGAAGACTCTATACATGGACATCACCAGATGGTCAACACCGAAATCAGATTGATTATATTCTTTGCAGCCAAAGATGGAGAAGCTCTATACAGTCAGCAAAACCAAGACCAGGAGCTGACTGTGGCTCAGACCATGAACTCCTTATTGCCAAATTCAGACTTAAATTGAAGAAAGTAGGGAAAACCACTAGACCATTCAGGTATGACCTAAATCAAATCCCTTATGATTATACAGTGGAAGTGAGAAATAGATTTAAGGGCCTAGATCTAATAGATAGGGTGCCTGATGAAGTATGGAATGAGGTTCGTGACATTGTACAGGAGACAGTGATCAAGACCAACCCCATGGAAAAGAAATGCAAAAAAACCCAAAATGGCTGTCTGGGGAGGCCTTACAAATAGCTTTGAAAAAAAGAGAAGTGAAAAGCAAAGAAGAAAAGGAAAGATATAAACATCTGAATGCATACTTCCAAAGAATAGCAAGAAGAGATAAGAAAGCCTTCTTCAGCAATCAATGCAAAGAAATAAAGGAAAACAACAGGATGAGAAACACTAGAGATCTCTTCAAGAAATTCAGAGATACCAAAGGAATATTTCATGCAAAAATGGGCTCGATCAAAGACAGAAATGATATGGACCTAACAGAAGCAGAAGATATTAAGAAGAGATGGCAAGAATACACAGAACTGTACAAAAAAGATTTTCACGATCCAGATAATCACGATGGTGTGATCACTGACCTAGAGTCAGACATCTTGGAATGTGAAGTCAAGTGGGCCTTAAAAAGCATCACTATGAACAAAGCTAGTGGAGGTGACAGAATTCCAATTGAGCTACTCCAAATCCTGTAAGATGATATTGTGAAAGTGCTGCACTCAATATGCCAGCAAATTTGGAAAACTCAGCAGTGGCCACAGGACTGGAAAAGGTCAGTTTTCATTCCAATCCCAAAGAAAGGCAATGCCAAAGAATGCTCACACTACCACACAATTGCACTCATCTCACACACTAGTAAAGTAATGCTCAAAAATCTCCAAGCCTGGCTTCAGCAATACGTGAACCATGAACTTCCTGATGTTCAAGCTGGTTTTAGAAAAGGCAGAGGAACCAGAGATCAAATTGCCAACATACGTTGGATCATGGAAAAAGCAAGAGAGTTCCATAAAAACATCTATTTCTGCTTTATTGACTATGCCAAAGCCTTTGACTGTGTGGATCACAATAAACTGTGGAAATTTCTAAAAGAGATGGGAATACCAGACCACCTGATCTGCCTCTTGAGAAAATTGTATGCGGGTCAGGAAGCAACAGTTAGAACTGGACATGGAACAACAGACTGGCTCCAAAAGGAAAAGGAGTAGGTCAAGGCTGTATATTTCACCCTGCTTATTTAACTTCTATGCAGAGTACATCATGAGAAACGCTGGACTGGAAGAAACACAAGCTGGAATCAAGATTGCCGGGAGAAATATCAATAACCTCAGATATGCAGATGACACCACCCTGATGGCAGAAAGTGAAGAGGAACTAAAAGGCCTCTTGATGAAAATGAAAGTGGAGAGTGAAAAAGTTGGCTTAAAGCTCAACATTCAGAAAATGAAGATCATGGATCCGGTCCCATTCTTCATGGGAAATAGATCGATAAACAGTGGAAACAGTGTCAGACTTTATTTTTTTGGGCTCCAAAATCACTGCAGATGGTGACTGCAGCCATGAAATTAAAAGACGCTTACTCCTTGGAAGGAAAGTTATGACCAACCTAGATAGCTTATTCAAAAGCAGAGACATTACTTTGCCAACAAAGGTCCGTCTAGTCAAGGCTATGGTTTTTCCAGTGGTCATGTATGGATGTGAGAGTTGGACTGTGAAGAAGGCTGAGTGCTGAAGAATTGATGCTTTTGAACTGTGGTGTTGGAGAAGACTCTTGAGAGTCCCTTGGACTGCAAGGAGATCCCACCAGTCCATTCTGAAGGAGATCAGCCCTGGGATTTCTTTGGAAGGAATGATGCTAAAGCTGAAACTCCAGAACTTTGGCCACGTCAATGGAAGAGTTGACTCATTGGAAAAGACTCTGATGCTGGGAGGGATTGGGGGCAAGAGGAGAAGAGGACGACAGAGGATGAGATGGCTTGATGGCATCACTGACTCGATGGACGTGAGTCTGAGTGAACTCCGGGAGTTGGTGATGGACAGGGAGGCCTGGTGTGCTGCGATTCACGGCGTCGCAAAGTGTCGGAAATGACTGAGCAACACTGATCTGATCTGAATCAATGAATATAGTAAAGTTTCAGGATATAAAATGAACACACAGAAATCCTTTGCATTCCTATACGCTAATAATGAGAAAACTGAAAGAGGAATTAAGGAAACTATTCCATTCATCATTGCAACAAAAAGAATAAAATACTTAGGAATATATCTACCTAAAGAAACTAAAGACCTATATATAGAAAACTATAAAACACTGGTGAAAGAAATCAAAGAGGACACTAATAGATGGAGAAATATACCATGTTCCTGGATCGGAAGAATCAATACAGTGAAAATGAATATACTACCCAAAGCAATCTATAGATTCAATGCAATCCCTATCAAGCTACCAACGGTATTTTTCACAGAGCTAGAACAAATCATTTCACAATTTGTATGGAAATACAAAAAACCTCGAATAGCCAAAGCAATCTTGAGAAAGAAGAATGGAAGTGGAGGAATCAACCTGCCTGACTTCGGATCAGATCAGATCAGATCAGTCGCTCAGTCATGTCTGACTCTTTGCAACCCCATGAATCGCAGCACGCCAGGCCTCCCTTTCCATCACCAACTCCCAGAGGTCACTCAGACTCACGTCCATTGAGTCAGTGATGCCATCCAGCCGTCTCATCCTCTGTCGTCCCCTTCTCCTCTTGCCCCCAATCCCTCCCAGCATCAGAGTCTTTTCCAGTGAGTCAACTCTTCACGTGAGATGGCAAAAGTACTGGAGTTTCAGCTTTAGCATCATTCCTTCCAAAGAAATCCCAGGGCTGATCTCCTTCAGAATGGACTGGTTGGAAATCCTTGTAGTCCAAGGGACTCTCAAGAGTCTTCTCCAATACCACAGTTCAAAAGCATCAATTCTTCGGCATTCAGCCTTCTTCACAGTCCAACTCTCACATCCATACATGACCACTGGAAAAACCATAGCCTTGACTAGACGAACCTTTGTTGGCAACGTAATGTCTCCGCTTTTGAATATGCTATCTAGGTTGATCATAACTTTCCTTTCAAGGAGTAAGCGTCTTTTAATTTCATGGCTGCAGTCTCCATCTGCAGTGATTTTGGAGCCCCGAAAAAGAAAGTCTGATGCTGTTTGCACTGTTTCCTGATCTAATTCCCATGAAGTTATGGGACCGGATGCCATGATCTTCGTTTTCTGAATGTTGAGCTTTAAGTCAACTTTTTCACTCTCCACTTTCACTTTCATCAAGAGGCTTTTTAGTTCCTCTTCACTTTCTGCCATCAGGGTGGTGTCATCTGCATATCTGCGGTTATTGATATCTCTCCCGGCAATCTTGATTCCAGCTTGTGTTTCTTCCAGTCCAGCATTTCTCATGATGTACTCTGTGTATAAGTTAAATAAACATGGTGACAATATACAGCCTTGATGTACTCCTTTTCCTACTTGGAATCAGTCTGTTGTTCCAAGTCCAGTTCTAACTGTTGCTTCCTGACCTGCATACAATTTTCTCAAGAGGCAGATCAGGTGGTCTGGTATTCCCATCTCTTTCAGAAATTTCCACAGTTTATTGTGATCCACACAGTCGAAGGCTTTGGCATAGTCAATAAAGCAGAAATAGATGTTTTTCTTGAACTCTTTTGCCTTTTCCATGATCCAGCAAACGTTGGCAATTTGATCTCTGGTTCCTCTGCCTTTTGTAAAATCAGGCTCTACCACAAAACCACAGTCATCAAAACAGTATGGTTCTGGCACAAAAACAGAAATATAGATCAATGAAACAAAATAGAAAGCCCAGAGATAAACCCACACACCTATGGACAACTTATCTTTGACAAAGCAGAAAAGAATATACAATGGAGAAAAGACAATCTCTTTAACAAGTGGTGCTGGGAAAACTGGTCAACCATTTGTCAAAGAATGAAACTAGAACACTTTCTTACACCATACACAAAAATAAACTAAAAATGGATTAAAGATCTAAACATAAGGCCAGAAAACTATAAAACTCTTAGAGGAGAACATAGGCAAAACACTCTCCGACATACATCACAGCAGGATCCTCTATGACCCACCTGCCAGAATTTTGGAAATAAAAGCAAAAATAAACAAATGGGATCTAATCAAAATTAAAAGCTTCTGCATGACAAAAGAAACTCTAAGCAGGGTGAAAAGACAGCCTTCAGAATGGGGGAAAACAATAACAAATGAAGCAACTGACAAACAACTAATCTCAAAAATATACAAGCAACCCCTACAGCTCAATTCCAGAAAAATAAACGACCCAATCAAAAAATGGGCCAAAGAACTAAATAGACATTTCTCCAAAGAAGACATACATGTGGCTAACAAACACATGAAAAGATGCTCAACATCACTCATTATGAGAGAAATACAAATCAAAACCACAGTGAGGTACCATTTCACCTCAGTCAGAATGGCTGCTATCCAAAAGTCTACAAGCAATAAATGCTGGAGAGGATGTGGAGAAAAGGGAACCCTCTTAGTCTGTTGGTGGGAATGCAAACTAGTACAGCCACTGTGGAGAACAGTGTGGAGATTCCTTAAGAAACTGGAAATAGAACTGCCATATGACCCAGCAATCCCACTGCTAGGCATACACACCAAAGAAACCAGAATTGAAAGAGACACGTGTACCCCAATGATCATTGCAGCACTGTTTATGATAGCCAGGACATGGAAGCAACCTAGATGTCCATCAGCAGATGAATAGATAAGAAAGCTGTGGTACATATACACAATGAAGTATTACTCAGGCATTAAAAAGAATACATTTGAATCAGTTCTAATGAGGTGGATGAAACTGGAGCCTATTATACAGAGTGAAGTAAGCCAGAAAGAAAAACACCAATGCAGTATACTAATGCATATATATGGAATTTAGAAAGATGGTAACGACAACCCTGTATACGAGACAGCAAAAGAGACACAGATGTATAGAACAGCCTTTTGGACTCGGTGGGAGAGGACGGGGTAGGGGGAGACGATTTGCAAGAATGGCACTAAAACATGTACAATATCATATAAGAAATGAATCGCCAGTCCAGATTCGATGCAGCATACAGGAAGCTTGTGGCTGGTGCACTGGGATGACCCAGAGGGATGGTATGGGGAAGGGAGGTGGGAGGGGGGTTCAGGATGGGTAACATGTGTACACCTGTGGTGGATGCATGTTGATGTATGGCAAAAGCAATACAATATTGTAAAGTAAAATAAATAAATAAATAAAAAATAAAAAAATAAATTAGACAAATTCAACAATGGCATGAAAAGAGGTTAAAGCGTATACATCTAATGCAGGAGACCTGGGTTCGATCCTTGTGTCAGGAAGATCCCCTGGAGAAGGAAATGGCAACCCACTCCAGTATTCCTGCCTGGAGAATCCCATGGATGGAGGAGCCTGGTGGGCTACAGTCCACGGGATCGCAAAGAGTCGGACACGACTGAGCGACTTAACTTTAACTTTGCAGGGAAATGTAGATGAAAGCATGAGATAGCACCTGACACACACTTGAATGGCTACAAGGAAAAGAAAGCAAAATGGAAATAACAAGTGTTGCTGAGGATGAGGAAATTGAAACCCTTGTGCATTTCTGTTGAAAATATAAAATGGAGAAATAACCACTTTGGAAAACTAGTTTTGTGTTTCCTCAAAAAGCTGAAAATAGAACTACCACATTACTAAGCAATTTTAAACTCTATTATGTGCCCCAAATAACTTTATTCAACAGTTATTCAACCATTATTCAAAACTTATACTACAGGGATTTTTTTTTTTTAATGGAAATGAAGTGGTAAGACTCATCTACTGAGTGAGGCCAGCTTTGTGTGAAGGCTGGGTGGCCAAACAATGGAGCAGGTGGTGATGGATGAGGAGTGGCTGGTGCTTCTGTCTTCTTAGCCCTGGGCATCCAACTAAGGATGCAAACTTGTGGGCTCCTTCTGCACAAGTCTCAAGTGGTCTGGGTCAATATGGGATCTTTGTTGAATTCCTAAGTCGAGAGTTGGGCTAGGGTAATGAAGTCCAGTGACCCTCTCTTTTTCCATCTGCTCCAGATGGGAGCCATTTTGAGTATGTGTGGTGTGGTTCATGTCAACCTACCCATTCTGACATAACATCCTCCCAGGTCATTTGAGTTTCCCATAGACCTGTGAATTGAAATTATTGGTCAGGGACATGGTGGATCCTTGCCAGGAGAAATAAACAAAGGCTGAGTGGCCAAGGAACTGGGCCAGGGGCCGGATGTGGTTGCTGTCCAGGGACAGGGCTGGCTGGAGAACATGAGGCCAACTTGAATATCCCCCTTCCCACATTTCTAGACAGAGTTCTTGGGTCCATCATCGCAGCAGAGTCTGAAAGGACCCCTGACTTGCCCAAACCTATATAGGATCCAGTGCAGGATGGTCTCATCTTGGCAATTGATGAAGAACACAGATAGTACCCTAGGACTCATTGCACTGGAGGTCAACTCCTGAAATGTCTTTAATACCACCCCTCTGTTTGTTTTAAGAAAATAAGATGCCAAGTGTCAAGGGGGCATTCCAAAATTGCAGAAATGATACTCTGTGAGAGGTTCTGACCCTTGGGGTTTGGAGAAAGAGGGGATACCAGTAGATGCTGAGAACAGACCTCTCTGGCTTGGAGTAAGTGGCCAAATCTCATGAAAGAGGAAATGAAAGAATGGATTCCTTTTTACCAGAACATGTGTTAGTACACTCATTCTCAAACACTTCTTGAGAAAGAGATCTGTTTCCTCTGCATTGACGGTAGCTCTTGTTTAAGTTCTGGCAGTCTATATAAATTCCACAGGACAGTTTCCATGATGATTCACACTTGTTGATGTCTGGAACACAACGAAAGGTCACCTCACAAAGGTGTGAATTCCATTGTGAATTCACATGGCTCTGGCCTCCATCCTGATCCTGACCCAAGGACTGAACTGACTCAGCTCCTCAGTAGCTCTCCTGGAGTTGGGCTGAGTTAGAACCAGCTGCTCCAGAAAGCTGGCTTACTATTCTGCTAATTTCTGCTCTCTGGCTATATCTAACTGTACCTCAATCCAGACACCCATATGGGGGCTGGAAGGAAGTCTGCATCCCCAGTGTAGGCCTTTCGGGGTAGACAGAGGCCATGATTCTGTTCCAGACCATCCTCTTGGTACTGTTTGCATCATCAGGGACCTGCATATGAGCTGCAGTCAGTCCTAAGTGTGAATGACAGTGACATTGAAGGCTTTCCACGATGCTGAGGAAATGGAGGGAAGTTACGGCTGGGGGATTATCCAGAGTAATATCAATCATTTGCACTGAGGTTAGGTCTAGGTGGCCAGGCTCCTACACATTGCTCTCCTCCATCTCCCCTTTAGCTATAGAATCCCTAGAATACCCTGAAATCCTCATCAGGCACTTCCCCAGCTCTCAATGTTAAGACTTCTCAAGATGCTTGAGGAAGTCTCTGGGGGAGTCTTGCTGTCTCCACTCCTGGAGAAATCCCATTTTATCAGAGCCTGTTATGCATGGGAAATGAGGAAGCAGCAGGAAGCTGCTCATAGCTGAGTTGTTGTGAGTGTTTTCTGGCATCTTACCTCTTCCTGTTCCTAAAGATAAAAAAAAAGGTGCCCATGATGCAGGTCTCCTTGGAGTAGGCCAGGAAACCATACAGCAAGTGTTAGACACCAATGCTAAGAACAACAACAACTTAGTAAAAATGCAGGAATAGGATGTTTGGCCTTTGTACATGTTTGAGCTCCTTGCAGTCAGGAGACTAAAGACTTTTAGAGCCTGGAAGGACTCACAGGGTCATGATCAGTCAGGGAAGACAATTGGTGTTCCCCAGAGGTCAGAATTTCTTATCCAGACTCTTGATGTTCCTTCTAAGGCCCCAGGTCCAGGTTGTGGGTAGTATTAACATAAGGATATGAATGGAAGGGGGAGGGATGCACAGCTGAGGAATTCCTGTTCGCCTCCCATCTGAGCACTGAGAATTCCTCCTCTCAGATGATGGCAATAGCTGGAGACCCATATTAAAGGCTGAGGGATAGGAAGCAGTGAGTGGGGGCATATGGGAATGAGTGCTGGAAGGGGAAGACATGAGGATGGGAGATTCCTCAACCTGACAAGCGTAGTCCAAGGAAGGAGCTGGAATCCAGTTACAGCAGCAGCCAGATTTCTTCTCCATGTTCAAAAGCCTGCATATTTCTGCAAGACACAGACACACACTTTGTCTAAGTACGCAAAGGAATCTTTAGGATACCTCCAGGGTCATGTAAGGGCTGTGCAGTAACCATAACATCTTTTTTTTTCTTTTATAAAATTTACTTTCTCCCAAATTTTAAATAATACATGGATACTTGGAAAACAGAGAAAAAGTAAAAAAAATAGAAAAAAATATCACCCAGAAGTTTAATACCCTAGAATATTGTAGGGTTTTTTTTTTTTTTTGGTAACTCATTGTTTCAAATATACTATGAATAATTCATTTTATTACCAATAATAAAGACTATTATAAGTAGATGAAGAGTACTTCACAATGAAAAATCATATAATTTTCCCCCCTTATTTTATAAATGATTATGGTAAAATGCCCATAGCAAAAGTTTTCATCTTAACATTTATGTTTAATAATTTCCTTTTCTGATTCTATTTTGTTGAAGAATAAAAACTCCTTGGCTTTAAGCATGGTCTGTTTCTACCACCTTATTAGTTATATAACTTTGGACCAGTCACTCAATCTCTTTGAGCCTGAATTTGATGATTACAAATCAAGAGTACCATGAAATCATAAAATTCATTAAAAAAATAAAAATGAAAGCTCTTGACCCTGGTCTTGGCAATAACTTTTTTTATTTTATTTGACTTGACAGCAAATGCAAACACAACAGGAGAAGGCAATGGCATCCCAATGGCATCCAGTACTCTTGCCTGGAAAATCCCATGGATGGAGGAGCCTGGTAGGCTGCAGTCCATGGGGTCGCTAAGAGTCGGACAGGACTGAGCAACTTCACTTTCACTTTTCACTTTCTTGCATTGGAGAAGGAACTGGCAACCCACTCCAGTGTTCTTGCCTGGAGAATCCCAGGGACAGGGGAGCCTGGTGGGCTCCCGTCTGTGCGGTTGCACAGAGTCAGACACGACTGAAGTGACTTAGCAGCAGCAGCAGGAGCAGCAGCAAACACAACAGAAGCAAAAAGAGGGAGACGAGACTCCATCAAATTACAAAGCTCTGTACAGCAAAGAAAACTATCAAAAAATGAAAAGACAATCTACAATTTCAGAGAATAATTTACAAATCACACATACACAAGGGGTTAATATCCAAAATATATAAAGAACTCATACAAATCAATGGCCAAAGAAACAAACAAAGTGATTGAGTAAAAAATGGGTACATGACCTGAACAGACATTTTTCCAAAGAAGACTAACAAATGGCCAATAGGTACATGAAAAGGTGTTGAACATCACCAATCATCAACGAAAAGGAAATCAAAACCAGAATCAGATATCACCTCACACTTGTTAGAATAACTATTATCAAAAAGACAAGAAAGAACAAGTGTTAGCGATGATGTGGAGGAAAGGACTTTTTTCCATTGTTGGTATCAATTAAATTTGCAGCCCCTCTGGGACTGCTCAGTTCCTTCATGCTTTCTTAAAGTGTCTTCTTTTTATTCTCAACAAAGTGCTTCTGTGCTGTCCTCAGAGCTGAAGGCTATAGATGTACCACAGCCTCTCCCCAAATATGTCTGAGCATTTTCACCACCCCAAGGCTCTGTACCATGGTGACTCTTCAAGGGGCTGGTGAAGCTGTCCTCAGATGCAGAACTGAATCCTGGAATGCAGTGGCAGGCATCAGTGTTGACACATGGAGGGTTTGGAGGGCACCACCAAGCACAGGCTGTGAGGGAAGAAGCAGTGGGGATGGAGATTTGTTCAGAAAGCCAAGGAATGAACAAAGCCCACTTCAAGCTGGTGATATAGTAGTAGAGGAAGGGAAGGAATGGATAGGGTGACTTCCATTAGAAGTTGTCGTTTAGTCACTAAGTCGTATCTGAGTCTTTGTGACCCCATGGACTTTAGCCCGCCAGACTCCTTGGGATTCTCCTGGTAAGAACACTGGAGTGGGTTGCCATTTCCTTTACCAGGTGCTTTTCATTATCCAGGGATTAAACCTGTGTCTCCTACATTGGCAGGCACATTATCACTGAGTCACCTGGGAAGCCCTCCGTTGGAATAGGAAGAGACAAGAACTTCGGAGCATGTTGGGGTGGGGAGGAATAACTTCTCTTACATTCATAAAACTGTGTGTGAGCCTTACATTCAGGATAATCCTATTTTCCTCTTACTTTGTTGGTAAGAGGACGTAGACCCCAGCAAATACGTCACAGTTTATGTCCCTAATGGGCCTGGCTGAGCAGACTTATGTTTCTTGTTTCAGGATGTGGATTCCAATGGCAAAAACAGCAGCATTAAGAATCCTGGGACAGATAAACAGAAAGAGGACAAAAATAGTAGAGTCACACACAATTTCACCTCCTGTCCCCATAACCGTTGCCTCCTGGGGAGGTGGCTCCGGGCCCTGCATCCTTCTTCTTCAATGGCATCCCATATCCTCCTGTATTGTACTCAGAATTGAGAACTCAGCCTTTCACCTCCAACTCTTGGGACTCCCTGAGGAGTCAGTCAGCAATGGACACGGTCCTCATAGAACTTCAGATGCTACAGATAAAGGACAGAGCATACATAGACTGACAGCTGATATCAGCAGTATATCTTAGAAATTCCACCCTCTCCCAGTGGAAGTGTTAGACTGTAGAGGAGAAAGTTCTTTAGATTGGTGTACCTAGGTTCTTTGTTCTCTGGCAATGGCAGCAATCTGCTCTGAATATTTCTCTTCCAGGATCTCTCCTCAGGTTTAAGATACATGACACAAGATGAGCATGGATAGTAGAAGTGAAACAGCCTCGAGTTTGAGCTTGAGCTCACAATTATGTCAGCAGGGCTTGGAGCCCTGGAATCAGGAGACAGGGAGTTGAGGACAGGTGAGAAGTAAGAACTAAGGCAACTTCTAAGGTAGAATAACTAAGGTATAGTCACTGTCCCCTGGTTAAGTGGCTTCTCCACGTATAGCACAAATGACTTCTATGAAACTGAAGGAAAATGTTAGTCGACTGAGTAGTCGTGTCCGACTCTTTGCGACCCCATGGACTGTAAGCCACCAGGCTCCTCTGTCCATGGAATTCTCCAGGCAAGAATATTGGAGGGGGTAGCCATTCCTACTGATAGCTTATGGTAACCGTGTTAGATTCATGATCTCCAAAGAAGATTTAACTTTGGGACCAGGGACCAGGCTTGATCACTCAAGAACTTTTGTATAGCAGAGTTTTATTAAATTATAAAAAGGGGCAGAGAAAGCTTCTGACAGAGACATCAGAAGGGGGGTGGAGAGTGCCCCCCCTTAGTTTTAGCAAGCTGTTTTATGTATGTTAGAAAGCTATTAATCAGATAAGAGAGACACCTCAAGGCTGAAGGAGTTTCACCAGGCCCCTCTCCTACAATATGCATTTTTGATGTAGGATGGCATGAGGTGTGCCATCTCCCAGCCATAAAACAATTGATATAAATACTGGTTTGGTGAGCTATTATTAGCCCAAGGTTTGAGAAAAGAAAAAAAGTTAGTCTTAGGTGGAACCATTTTAAAGAAAGGCAAATTCCAAAGCAACTGCATAGTTGCATTAACATTAGATCAGATCAGATCAGATCAGATCAGATCAGTCGCTCAGTCGTGTCCGACTCTTTGCGACCCCATGAATCGCAGCATGCCAGGCCTCCCTGTCCATCACCAACACCAGGAGTTCACTCAGACTCACGTCCATCGAGCCAGTGATGCCATCCAGCCATCTCATCCTCTGTCGTCCCCTTCTCTTCCTGCCTCCAATCCCTCCCAGCATCAGAGTCTTTTCCAGTGAGTCAACTCTTCACATGAGGTGGCCAAAGTACTGGAGTTTCAGCTTTAGCATCATTCCTTCCAAAGAAATCCCAGGGCTGATCTCCTTCAGAATGGACTGGTTGGATCTCCTTGCAGTCCCAGGGACTCTCAAGAGTCTTCTCCAACACCACAGTTCAAAAGCATCAATTCTTCAGCGCTCAGCCTTCTTCACAGTCCAACTCTCACATCCATACATGACCACTGGAAAAACCACAGCCTTGACTAGACGGACCTTTGTTGGCAAAGTAATGTCTCTGCTTCTGAATATGCTATCTAGGTTGGTCATAACTTTCCTTCCAAGGAGTAAGCGTCTTTTAATTTCATGGCTTCAGGCAACATGTGCGTGATTTTGGAGCCCCCCAAAATAAAGTCTGACACTGTTTCCATGGTTTCCCGATCTATTTCCCATGAAGTGATGGGACCGGATGCCATGATTTTCGTTTTCTGAATGTTGAGCTTTAAGCCAACTTTTTCACTCTCCACTTTCATTTTCATCAAGAGGCTTTTGAGTTCCTCTTCACTTTCTGCCATCAGGGTGGTGTCATCTGCATATCTGAGGTTATTGATATTTCTCCCGGCAATCTTGATTCCAGCTTGTGTTTCTTCCAGTCCAGCGTTTCTCATGATGTACCCTGCATAGAATTTAAATAAGCAGGGTGACAATATACAGCCTTGACGTACTCCTTTTCCTATTTGGAACCAGTCTGTTGTTCCATGTCCAGTTCTAACTGTTGCTTCCTGACCTGCATACAGATTTCTCAAGAGGCAGGTCAGTTGGTCTGGTATTCCCATCTCTTTCAGAATTTCCCACAGTTTATTGTGATCCACACAGTCAAAGGCTTTGGCATAGTCAATAAAGCAGAAATAGATGTTTTTATGGAACTTCTTGCTTTTTCCATGATCCAGCGGATGTTGGCAATTTGATCTCTGGTTCCTCTGCCTTTTCTAAAACCAGCTTGAACATCAGGAAGTTCATGGTTCACATATTGCTGAAGCCTGGCTTGGAGAATTTTGAGCATTACTTTACTAGTGTGTGAGATGAGTGCAATTGTGCGGTAGTTTGAGCACTCTTTGGTATTGCCTTTCTTTGGGATTGGAATGAAAACTGACCTTTTCCAGTCCTGTGGCCACTGCTGAGTTTCCCAAATTTGCTGGCGTATTGAGTGCAGCACTTTCACAGCATCATCTTACAGGGTTTGGAATAGCTCAACTAGAATTTCATCACCTCCACTAGCTTTGTTCGTAGTGATGCTTTTTAAGGCCCACTTGACTTCACATTCCAGGATGTCTGGCTCTAGGTCAGTGATCACACCCTCTTGATTATCTGGGTCATGAAGATCTTTTTTGTACAGTTCTCCTGTGTATTCTTGCCATCTCTTCTTAATATCTTCTGCTTCTGTTAGGTGTATACCATTTCTGTCCTTGATCGAGCCCATCTTTGCATAAAAAGTTCCTTTGGTATTTCTGATTTTCTTGAAGAGATCTCTAGTCTTTCCCATTCTGTGTTTTCCTCTATTTCTTTGCACTGACCACTGAGGAAGGCTTTCTTATCTCTTCTTGCTATTCTTTGGAACTCTGCATTCAGATGTTTATATCTTTCCTTTTCTCCTTTGCTTTTCACTTCTCTTCTTTTCACAGGTATTTGTAAGGCCTCTGCAGACAGCCATTTTGCTTTTTTGTATTTCTTTTCCATGGGGTTGGTCTTGATCCCTGTCTCCTGTACAATGTCACGAACCTCATTCCATACTTCATCAGGCACTCTATCTATCAGATCTAGGCCCTTAAATCTATTTCTCACTTCCACTGTATAATCATAAGGGATTTGATTTAGGTTGTACCTGAATGGAGTAGTGGTTTTCCCTACTTTCTTCAATTTAAGTCTGAATTTGGCAATAAGGAGTTCATGGTCTGAGCCACAGTCAGCTCCTGGTCTTGGTTTTGCTGACTGTATAGAGCTTCTCCATCTTTGGCTACAAAGAATATAATCAATCTGATTTCGGTGTTGCCCATCTGGTGATGTCCATGTATAGAGTCTTCTCTTGTGTTGTTGGAAGAGGGTGTTTGTTATGACCAGTTCATTTTCTTGGCAAAACTCTATTAGTCTTTGCCCTGCTTCATTGCATATTCCAAGGCCAAATTTGCCTGTTACTCCAGATGTTTCTTGACTTCCTACTTTTGCATTCCAGTCCCCTATAATGAAAAGGACATCTTTTTTGGGTGTTAGTTCTAAAAGGTCTTGTAGGTCTTCATAGAACCGTTCAACTTTAGCTTCTTCAGCGTTACTGGTTGGGGCATAGACTTGGATTACTGTGATTCTGAATGGTTTGCCTTGAAAACGAACAGAGATCATTCTATTGTTTTTGAGATTGCATCCAAGTGCTGCATTTCAGATTCTTTTGTTGACCATGATGGCTACTCCATTTCTTCTGAGGGATTCCTGCCCACAGTAGTAGATATAATGGTCATCTGAGTTCAGTTCACCCATTCCAGTCCATTTCAGTTCGCTGATTCCTAGAATGTTGACATTCATTCTTGCCATCTCTTGTTTGACCACTTCCAATTTGCCTTGATTCATGGACCTGACATTCCAGGTTCCTATGCAATATTGCTCTTTACAGCATCGGACCTTGCTTCTATCACCAGTCACATCCACAGCTGGGTATTTTTTTTTTGCTTTGGCTCCATCCCTTCATTCTTTCTGGAGTTATTTCTCCACTGATCGCCAGTAGCATATTGGGCACCTACTGACCTGGGGAGTTTCTCTTTCAGTATCCTATCATTTTGCCTTTTCATACTGTTCATGGGGTTCTCAAGGCAAGAATACTGAAGTGGTTTGCCATTCCCTTCTCCAGTGGGCCACATTGTCTCAGATCTCTCCACCATGACCTGCCCATCTTAGGTTGCCCCACGGACATGGCTTAATTTCATTGAGTTAGACAAGGCTGTGGTCCTAGTGTGATTATTGACTAGTTTTCTGTGAGTATGGTTTCAGTGTGTTTGCCCTCTGATGCCCTCTTGCAACATCTACCGTCTTACTTGGGTTTCTCTTACCTTGGGCGTGGTGTATCTCTTCATGGCTGCTCCAGCGAAGCGCAGCCATTGCTTCTTACCTTGGATGAGGGGTATCTCCTCACCGCCGCCCTTCCTGACCTTCAACGTGGGATAGCTCCTCTAGGCCCTCCTGCACCCGTGCAGCCACTGCTCCTTGGACGTAGGGTTGGTCCTCCCGGCCACCGCCCCTGGCCTCTTGTGTGGGTTGCTTCTCCCGGCCACCGCCCCTGGCCTCAGGCTTAACAGTGTGGGGTAGCTCCTCCCGGCCGCCGCCCCTGACCTCAGACACGGGGTAACTCCTCTCGTCACCACCCGGGACCTCGGACGCGGGGTAGCTCCTCTCCGCCGTTCCTGCCCTGTTGCAGTCTGGTACTCTTGGCTGCTGCCTCTGACCTCGGACATGGGGTGGCTCCTCTTGGCCGTGCTTAGCGCGCCGGTTGTCGCAGCCGCCTGCGCCTAGCGCTCTGGTCGTCGCAGCCGCCTGCATCATTAACATAGCTTAAGAAAAACATTTCCACAGAGAAACCTCCTTTTAATTTTGTATGGAGAAAGAAAAAAATCTGACACTTGTAGTCTGTTTCTTCCTGCTGCTTTAGGGAGAGATAAAAAATGTCTGACACTTGCAGCCTATTTCCTCTATTTGGAGACCTCTGGCCTTCCTGCCTGTTACCCTCTCACTGTCTCCAACAACCTAGGGATCAAACCTGGGTCTTCTGCATTGCAAGTATATTCTTTACTATCTGAGCCATGAGAGAAGTCCAATGACCTCCCTGGTTCTTTCCAAGTGAGTTCCTGGTCCTGTGCATCAGGGCACAGCCTTTTCCCTTGATCTCCCAGTTCAGTCTGAGAAAATGAGTTACTGATCAAGGTTTCTGTTATGAAAACAACCCTTATATGTGGTATCTAAACAGAAATGATATAAATGAGCTAACTTACAAGTCAGAAAATCTCATATACATAGAGATGAACTTATGGTTTCCAGGGGGAAGGATGGAGGGAAGGGATTGTTAGGGAGGTAGGGATGGGCATGTATGCATGGCCATATTTAAAATGCATAACCAACAAGGACCTACTGCAGAGCACATGGAAGTCTGCTCAATGTTATGTGGCATCCTGGATGGGAGGGAGTTTAGGGGAGAATGGATACATGTATATGTATGGCTGAGTCCCTTCACTGTTCGCCTGAAACTATCACAACAATGTTAATTGGCTTTACTACAATCCAAAATAAAAAGTTTAAAAAATAAATAAAAAGAAAACAACTATGGGTGCAAATAAATAGAATTTATTCTTAGAGGCAATACATTTACCACTTGGTAGAGTCTTTCCTAGTATCTATATGAGCCAGTGAACCCTATGAAAACCTCTTATAATTTGTGAGTCTTTACAGGATTTCCGCCCAATGTATTCAGCATTAAGAAATGTCATGTTCCACTTATCAGAAGATAAGAAATATGGCTATTCTCATAAAAACCAGGAAACAATTTATAGCCAAGCAGGACAATATGACTTACTAGGTAAAAGGGATTATTCTAAACAGTGAAGAAAATAAAGACACATCAGAATTAAGCTGACCTGATACAGTTTTTTCACCAATTCACTGTTGAAAGTGTTAGTCGCTCAGTTGTGTCCGATTCTTTGCCTCCCCATGGGCTGTAGCCTGCTAGGCTCCTCTGTCCATGGAATTCTCCAGGCAAGAATACTGGACTGATTTCCATCAAATCATTCCATCCCACATAAAGCCTATAGACTATGTAATCTTGCTTTTTCTTATCCCACTAGAATTTTCAAATAGCATGGTTTCCTACTCTTGTGAAAAACAAGACAAAACAAAACAGTTATTTTATCAGCTTGTCTCAGCCATAGTATCAGATGTTTGGTCAAACACTAGCCTAGTTGTTGCTGTGAAGGTTTTTTTTTTTTTTTAAATGAGATTAACATTTAAATCAGAGCTTCCCAGGTCACTTAGTGGTAAAGAATCCACCTGCCAAGCAGGAGTTGTGGGTTCAGTCCCTGGGCTGGAAAGATCCCCTCAAGAAGGAATTGTCAACTTGCTGAAATATTCTTGCATGGGAAATCCCATGGACAGAGAAGCCTGGAGAGCTATAGTCCACGGGGTCCCAGAGTCCAACACAACTGAGAGACTGAGCACTCATGCACACACACAGCATTTAAATCAATAGACTTTGAGTGATGCAGATTACCTTCCGTTATATAGGTGATTGTTTTTTCAAGCAGTTGAAAAACAGAGTAAAAGATTGACCTCACTGAGGAAGAGGGAATTCTTCTTCCAAATTGCATTTGGACTTGAGAAGCAGCATCAGGTCATCCCTGCCTCTCTGCCTTGCAGATTTTCAACTTTCCAGTCTCCACAATCCCATGAGCCAATCCCTTAAATAAATCCCTTTCTCTCTTCCTCTCTATATACATTCTAGTGATGTGTGTTTCTCAGGAGAACCTGGACTAATACTTGTGGTAAAATGAGGAATCTTTAAGCCCCCAATTTGCCTAGAAGTAAGTTTCACCATTTTTCTCCTTTGAAACTTGCTATACATGTGCTAATATTCTTAAAATTTCTACTCTTTATTCCCTTATAGAGATAGTGGGAAAGCAAGTCAAATATCAAGGAAGAAAGGAAGAAGAGATAATATTCGCAGACTGAATAGGGAGTTCTCAGACAGTTTTACTTGTCTATCCCCCATGTTATAATTCTGGACATCTGGCAGCAACCTTATGCATGCATTTTTCGTGATGTAGAGACCAGCAAGCCCAGCCACGGAAGACATCTGATCTTGGTCTGTGTGTATTGAAAAGGCTTCTTGTTTTAAGTCTAACTTGCACCCTCGAGGCGCTAACTTGGGAAAACGCCGATCTGGATTCTTTCTTCTCCCTGATCTCTCCTATGATTAGCTTCTTAGAAACCTCAGTCCTATTTTTAAGCTATTTTCATGGTGAAAGTGAAAGTTGCTCAGTTGCTCTTTGTGACCCTGTGAACTATACAGTCCATGGAATCTTCCAGGCCAGAATACTGGTGTGGGTAGCTGTTCCATCTTCCCAACCCAGGGATTTAACTCAGGCCTCCTGCATTGCAGGCCGATTCTTTACCAGCTGAGCACAAGGGAAACCCAATTGCATGTATTTGTACTGAAATACTCATTGAATGTGGTTTTCAATTTTTTGATATAAGAAAGTGTGATACCAAGTATAAGAACATCTCCCCAACATGAATAATTATTACTGGTCTTTTAATCCCTATGAGGCCCTTAGGTGAGAGTGAGCAGTGAACACAGTGAAGTTGCTCAGTCATGTCTGACTCTTTGCAGTCCCATGGACTGTAGCCTACCAGGCTCCTCAATCAGTGGAATTTTCCAGGCAAGAGTACTGGAGTGGGTTGCCAGTGAGCAGAATGATGTATTTGTTATTTATTAGTGGACATTAAAAAAATTGTGGTATAATGGACACACAACATGATACTAGTTTCAAATGTGGAACATGATTATTTTATATGTATTGCCAAATAAGTCTAGTTAACATCCATCACCACACATAGTTACAAAGCTTTTTGCTTGTGATGGGAACATTTAAGATTTACTTTTTGGTGATCCAGTAACGAAACAGAGCTTAACTAAATTAGGCAAGTTAACTCACAAGCAGGTGTTCTTTGATGTCCCTCACATTTGTTTTCTTAGTCCTCAAGGTCCAAGATCTCTAGTTACGCACAAACTCCACCATCACCGGCACCATTTCTAAGGTACATTCTGTTTGACCATAAACAATTATGGTGCCTCATCTCCAGTCAGAGATTGGTTTCAGAATGGACTGGTGACTCATTCTTGCAGTGAGGACAAAAATCCATGGGGCTTCTAGTAAGATTCTGTTTCCTAAGAAAAAACTTAGAGCCCCTCCCTTTCTAGACATTTCTACGTCTGGATGCAATGCTGGAAAGGCTCCATCCAGCAGCCTGAAGGTGGCGCCAGTCCAGTCAGAAAGGCAGAGCAGAAAAATGGACCTAGATGACACTTGACCAGCTAAATCACCCAATGCTGAAGCTTATTTGGCCTCAGAACTTCCCAATATGTAAGATAATAAATTTCCCTTTTGCTTAAGCTGGGGAGTAGGGAGAGAGAGAGAGAGACAGAGCCCATCACTGTGATTACTGTCCATAGATAAGAGTGATTTACAATGGAACATTAAAATAAAAAAAAGAGAGGTTTACTTTGTTAGAAAATTTGCAATATGGTATTACTAACTATTGTCACTTCACTGCACATTATATCTCCATGACTTCTTGATCCCTTTCACCCAGTGCACCCACTTCCCCTTCCTGGCCTTTGTCCTCTGCATTTACAAGCTTTTTTTTTTTTTTTTTTTGGTCTTATCTTCCTTCTCTCCACCTTTTAAAGTCTTATTTTTGTCTGATATATGAAATGTTTGTACATATTTTAGCTATTTCTGTGTTTTAAAATAAAAATTTTTATGCTATAAACTTTGTCCTCGAAGTTCCTTTAGTCAGTGATAGTTTTTGGGGAGTTATTTAATGTCATTGCATGTAAATCCACACTTTTCTTTTTGGCTGCTGTTGCATATATCTAGATTATTCAATATGAAGAAATTATATTTTTCTGTTCTCTATTTTTTGTGTCCATACAATAATGTGGCAGTGAAGGTCTCAAAAGTACCATAAGGAGAACATTTGTTATTTTCCATAGAATAGACATTATATAGTTGTAACTTTGGGTTGTTGAGTTCAGTTCAGTCACTCAGTCATGTCCAACTCTTTGTGACCCCATGAACCGCAGCACACCAGGCCTCCCTGTCCATCACCAACTGCTGGAGTCCACACGTGGAGTCCACCATGTGTCGGTGACGCCATCCAACCATCTCATCCTTTCATCCCTTCTCCTCCTGCCCTCAATCTTTCCCAGCATCAGGGTCTTTTCCAATGAGTCAGCTCTTCGCATCAGGTGGCCAAACTATTGGGGAGTTTCATCTTCAACATCAGTCCCTCCAGTGAACACCCAGGACTGATCTCCTGTAGGATGGACTGGCTGGACCTCCTTGAGTCGAAGGGACTCTCAAGAGTCTTCTCCAGCACCACAGTCCAAAAGCATCAATTCTTTGGTGCTCAGCTTTCTTTATAGTCCAACTCTCACATCCATACATGACTCCTGGAAAAATCATAGCCTTGACTAGATGGAACTTTGTTGGCAAAGTAATGTCTCTGCTTTTGAATATGCTGTCTAGGTTGGTCATAACTTTCTTTCCCAGGAGTAAGCGTCTTTTAATTTCATGGCTGCAGTCACCATCTACAGTGATTTTGGAGCCCCCCAAAATAAAGTCTGACACTGTTTCCACTGTTTCCCCATCTATTTTCCATGAAGTGATGGGACCGGATGCCATGATCTTCGTTTTCTGAATGTTGAGCTTTAAGCCAACTTTTTCACTCTCCTCTTTCACTTTCATCAAGAGGCTCTTTAGTTTTTCTTCACTTTCTGCCATAAGGGTGGTGTCATCTGCACATCTGAGGTTATTGATATTTCTCCCAGCAATCCTGATCCAGCTTGTGCTTCATGTAGCCCAGCGTTTCTCATGATGTACTCTGCATATAAATTAAATAAGTAAATATATATATTTACTCTCTCTCTCTATAGAGTAAATATATATACATATAAATATATATTACATTGTGATAAATTCTACAAGTCTTCTATTTAATGGTACTGCATTACCCAGGTGCTATAGGATAGAATCAACTTCCTATATTCAGTTAAAACTTTTGCTAACATACTTCTTTTGCTTTTCATTTTTAATATAAAAGTTTTTGTCAGTTGGCTTAAGTGACTTATATGTACTACTTCACCATTTATCTCCTTTAGAAGAAAATTAATAGATGACTAAGATAGAGGAACTTAAAAATGTTAGGAAATTGTATTCATTATATATTAGATAGAATAGTAAAAGGAGTCCAAGTTGGCAGCTAGAAGACTCAAGCAAACAGCAAACAAGAGAAAAAGCCTGTAAAAGAGGAGGCTGAGGACAGGGGTGAGAACCTGTGGTAGGAAAACATGCCCAGAGCACATCCCATTCTTTGGTTGTCCTTGAGTATATGTCCATTTGCATTCCCTTCCCTGATTGGTGGTGGGTACAAGCACTATTTTGGGTAAGGCTGAACCAATCACACTGGAGGAGGATGAGACAGAAGTATAAAAGTGGAAGACAAGAGGGATCAAGGCTCTCCTATGGAGTCTGTCTGTTCTCACATCTTAAGAGTGTACTATCTGATGCCTGCTGCCGCTGTCTGCTTGAGCTATAACCAGCCTACTAGAACTTTAACTACTGTGTCAATGAAACAAGAACCTTGAGGGTACACTGTCTGCAGCCTCCTTAATTAAGCTTGCCTACTTGGGTTATAACTAGACTACTTGCGGTGTAACTAGTCTGTTGATGAGAGAAGAACCTTGAGGAGAACGCTGAGAATGCACTGTCTGCTGTCTTCTTAACAAATCCTGTCTAGTTCAGCTGTAACTAGGTTATTGTCTCGAGTCCATGCCATGACCAGACAAGAGTAAAGAAATCATGCCTGCTTGAACTGTAATTAGTCTGTCATTACAAATCTTTGTTATGAGGAGACAAGAACCAAAGTGAGAGAAATAAACTGGCCTGACATATCTGTGGATACAAAAAGGTCAAAACTTCAAGCTAATGAGCCACTGTCTCTGAAGGTGCAGTTTTTTTTTTCTTCCCCTCAACAGAATGACAGTATATAATTTGTAAAGGACCAGTCTAGATAATTTGTAGAGAAACTTTCAACTTTACATTTATAAGATTCTATAAGGCTTGCATTTAAATGCTTACATTAGGAGACTTAGAAATCTTGAAATTAAACATTATCACATGGTTTCCACTTCCCCAATTTAATGGATAAACAATTTATTTTAATCTCAGAAAAATTTGTATTTCTTTGATTACCAGTGTAGTTGAAATTTTCATGTATTTTTATATTTTCATGGCACTCTGTGAATTATATACTCATATCTTTTGCAAACTATTTTTATTCATTGTATTTACTTACATTGTTAAGAATATATACATGTGCATGCTGTGTGTATATGTCTTTTTTTGGAAAAAATATAATGCAAATTTTTTAATGGTATCACGTCTTCAAACTCTGATTGTGGTGTCTTTTGTTACCATATTTTTTCCCTGAAAATTTGTTACCTGTTTTATTCCTGGAGAAGAGTAAACAAAAGAGAGAAGCTATTCACTTTAATTTGAGAGGCAGCTGTGTTGGAAGCAAAAGTATCAACCATTTTAAATCCCTCAGAATATTCTTAGCAGTAAAGGGAATGATGAATCATCTTTGGAGACTAGAGTAAGACGATCCATTTTCATTGGGATAAAAGAATAAAGAAAAGCAAGCTCAATAACACTACGTGGGGTTTTAACACAGAAATTAGCACCAGGTTACTTCTTTCAAATGCAGATTATTTTAATGAAAATATGTGTGTAAGTCACAGTTATATTTCCTCTGAATTCAGTTGGTCTCCTACCTATAGTAGGATCCTGAAGAACAACGGTATTAGTTTTCTCTTAATTTTGTTTTTTGTTTTTTGCCAATTTAGTTTTTAATTGAAAGATATTTGCTTTACAGAATCTTGTGTTTTTTTGGTCATACATCAACAAGAATTAGCCATACGTACACCCATGTCCCCACCCTCCGAAACCTCCCTTCCATCCCCCTCCCCATCCCATCTTTCTAGATTGTCACAGAGCCTCTGTTTGAGCTCCTTGAGTCATACAGCAAATTTCCATTGGTTGCCTATTTTACATATGGTATTATAAATTTCCATGTTACTGTCTCCATGGGTCTCAACCTCTTTCTCCTCCGTGTCCTTAGGTCTGTTTTCTATGTCTGTTTCTCCATTGCTCTCCTGATAATAAATTCATCAGTACTATCTTTCTAGATTCCATGTATATGCACCAGTATACGATATTTATATTTCTCTTTCTGACTTAATTCACTCTATATAATAGGCTCTAGGTTCGTCCACCTCATTAGAATGGACTCATATGCATTCTTTTTTATGGTTGAGTAGTATTTCATTGTACATATGTACCACAGCCTCTTTATCCATTCATCTGTCTATGGACATCTAGGTTGCTTTCATGTTTTGGCTATTGTAAATAGTTCTTCAATGAACATTGGGGTACATGTGTCTTTTTTCAGTTTTGGTTTCCTCAGGATGTATGCCTAGTAGTGAAATTGCTGAGTCATATGCTAGTTTTATTCCTAGTTTTTAAAGGAATCTCTGTACCATCCACCATCCATAATGGCTATATCAATTTACACCCCCACCAGCAATGCGAGAGGGTTTCCTTTTCTCCACACTTTTTCCAGCATTTATTGTTTGTAGACTTTTTGATATGGCCATTCCGACTGGTGTGAGGTGGTATCTTATTATAGTTTTGATTTGCTCTTCTCTAATAATAAGCAATGCTGAGCATCTTTTCATGAGTTTGTTAACCATCTGTATGCCTTCTTTGGAGAAATATCTGTTTAGGTCTTTCCCCCACCTTTTGATTGGGTTGTTTGTTTTTCTGATATTAAGTTGCATGAGCTGCTTGTATATTTTGGAAATTAATTCTTTGTCAGTTGTTTCATTTGCTATTATTTTTCTCCCATTCTGAGGGTTGTCTTTCCACCTTGTTTGTAGGTTCCTTGGCTGTGCAAAAGCTTTTAAGTTTAATTAGCTCCAAGTTTTTTATTTATTTATTTATTTTTCCATTACATTAGGAGGTGGGTCCTAGAAGATCTCAGAGAAGGCAATGGCCCCCCCACTCCAGTACTCTTGCCTAGAAAATCCCATGGACAGAGGAGCCTGGAAGGCTGCAGTCCATGGGGTTGCTGAGGGTCGGACATGACTGAGCAACTTCACTTTCACTTTTCACTTTCATGCATTGGAGAAGGGAATGGCAACCCACTCCAGTGTTCTTGCCTGGAGAGTCCCAGGGACGGGGGAGCCTGGTGGGCTGCCGTCTATGGGGTCGCACAGAGTTGGACACGACTGAAGTGATTTAGCAGCATAGAAGATCTTGCTCTGATTTATGTCATTGAGTGTTCTGCCTATGTTTTCCTCTATGAGTTTTATAGTTTCTGGTCTTACATTTAGGTGTTTAATCCTTTTTGAGTTAATCTTTGTGTCTGGTGTTAGGAAGTGTTCTAATTTCATTCTTTTGCACACAGCTGTCCAGTTTTCCCAGCACCACTTATTGAAGAGGCTTTCTTTGCCCCACTGTATATTCTTGCCTCCTGTGTCAGAAATAAGGTACCCGTAGGTGCATGGGTTTATCTCTTGGCTCTCCATCTTATTCCATTGGTCTATATTTCTGTTTTTGTACCAGTACCATATAGTCTTGATGACTGTAACTTTGGAGTATAGTCTGAAATCAGGAGGATTGATTCCTCCAGCTTCATTCTTATTTCTCAAGACTGCTTTGGCTATTTGGGGTCTTTTCTGTTTCCATACGAATTGTGAAATTTTCAAACAAAGGCATTATTAACCAGATACAATCAAGTAAACCCTTCCAAACTGGGATATGACTACCAATGGCCTTTCTAGCTCACAGCTGCCTCCAGGGATGGGGATCAGTAAGTATGTTGTCAGGAAAGACAGATACTGAGTATGAACCAGTCAAAACTTGAATGCTGTGCAGTGGGTCCAAGATGACTTTCACACTCTGTTCACTGCACATTTCTGACTTCTATGCACAGGAATATCTGGATACACCAGGCTCACTTGATGATGATGCATGTCCATGCTCATGTTGATAGCAAACAGGGTAAATATCATCCCCATTACAATTGTAATAAGATGAAATTGGCAGTTATGTCATTACAGACTTTTATTTTGGCCTAGTTTTTCAATTATTTACTATACGAATTTTGCTTTAGTCTTGCCTAGAACACTGTCCTTCATCTTCCAATGTTTATTTGGTAGGTTTTTAGTATCCTTGGAATTTGTTCAATCAATAATTTTTCCTGAATAAATAACCTGCTGTCTTGATGTGATTTATTAAAGAAATTATTGTGACTTTCCTGACTTCACATGTAATCTTTGATAACATAGATTTAAAATACCATATCTGTCAAACTGTAAATTTCTATACATGAGGTATTTGTGATTCTGTTTCATGAATCCATTTTTCCATTTCCAGACCAATATCATGCTTAAAATGCTTTCGTTTCATTTTTATAGATGCTATGAAGTAAATTTGTGTATTTTCTTTAAAATTATTGTAAATCTGGTTGGATAAGAAGAGACTTTCATCAAGAAGTCTATTGCAATAGGGAGAATGCTCTGATCTCAGAAATCTGTGAGCATCTCAAAATTATACAGAAAAAAAAGTTTTTCTTTTATAGGGTAAAGGAAGCAGGCAAAAATAAACTTAATTTTAGGGGGCTGGTGGACAAATAAGGGGAAATTATCTCTGGTTTGTGACAGGAAATGTATCTTACTGTGGTCAGCCATTTTCCAGGAGAAGTTATAAATAAAGGCATGTTCTACTTTATTTTGATGCTTACACAGGCTTGTAGATAAACTTAGTTCAGGGACCTGTAGGAAAGAGAAACACCTGTTTCAAGTTTGATCACTGGCAAAGCAGAGGGTAAGAAATATCAGTTATGAAGAATTAATCAATGTCATTATTTACAACTGTGCTATTTCCCCTTTCACATTTTTCTTCTATAAACTTTAATAAGTTTAATAAGCTCCACAAAATGTCCTTTGGACTTTGATTTTGATTGGACTGGTTGTGTAGATTAATTTGAAGGTAATTGATTCCTTATAAAACTGAGATTTCCCAACACCACCAGTATAGCTGTCTATGTAAGCATATGATTTCTTTTACTTACACTTTATAGTTTTCTCCTTGAGAAATTATAGCATTTCAACAATGGAGGATTTTTCCTAGTTTTATTCTTAAATTTCAAACAATTTTTCCTATATTAAAATTGGATTTTCCTTTGATAGGAAAACCAGTGGTCTTTCCATATTTATCTTGGTATAGATGTGAAAATGAAAGTGAAGTCGCTCAGTCGTGTCCGACTCTTTGTGACCCCGTGAACTGTAGCCTACCAGGTTCCTCTGTCCGTGGGATTTTCCAGGCAATAGTACTGGAGTGGATTGCCATTTCCCTCTCCAGGGGTTCCTCTCGACCCAGGGATCAAACCCGAGTCTCCTGCATTGTAGACAGATGCTTTACCATTTGAGGCACCAGGGAAGTCTGGTATAGATGTAGAACTCTCTATATTTTTCAGTAAACTCTCTGAAGTTTCTTTGGTAGACAGCTATGCCTTCTGCAAATAGTGTCTATTTTGTGTATTTCTTTCAAGCACTTGTACTTCTCTTTTTTTCATCGCATTTGTGTGCATTTTGTGGTGGAATAAAGATTTGTGAGACAATTCAATTGTCAGTGTTCAAAATATTTTGATATGAACATTTATCACACGGTCTATGAGGTTTCACCACAATAAATCCTGCTTCCTAACAATGATAAAAGCTCAACTGCTACTGAGTTTGAAATTGTAATTTAAGAAAATATATCAGATGTTTTGTATGCATAAGGAATTTCAAGTTTCGTTGGTAGAGCACAAACAGAATATGTTTGTGCCTTAGAATATGTCATGCCTTAGATGGTGCTTTTCAGCAATTATATGCTTGCCTTATCAAAATTGAAAAATTCATTTTTGATACTGACAACATGAATAAATATTGGTTGAAAAAAATATACCCAAAACACAAAAGACATACGGTTGATTACTACCTTGATCTAGGCTTCCTTAAATAGTTATCATCTACTATCACAAAATTATAATTTGTTCCGGTAAACATATAATCTATATTTTAATCTTGAAAGTTATATAAGATTTCCTGTAAATATTCAAGTATTAATAATATATACTTTTAGAATTATGAGGTATTTTATTGAAAAATCACCCAACAAGTTGACTTCTCTTTATAGTGTATGTGAAAATTGTTCTGTGTCAACATAGGTAGAAATAATTCAGTCTTTAGGTCCATGGGCCAGTATTCTTTAAAGCTGAGATGACTTTTCATTTTGCTATAGTTTATTAATGGTTCATTTGAGTAGTTTGTGTTTTCTTCTTACAATGCTGCAATGAACCAATCTTCTCCATGAGCTCCCTAGTTTATAAGTGTTGAGAGCAGAGACTTCTTATTGTCTGATAGATCTTAGAAAATGATCTTTTCTAAGATTTCACATCTGTTCTGCTGATTGTCAGAAGCTGGTATTCTCAGGGATCTGGAAACCCGAAGTTTGTGAGTAGAGGACACTGGGAACCACATACTGCAACTTCCTGTAAATGGAAACCTGAGACTAAGGGGAATTGAAATTGCAGCCTTGGGCCTCCAGAAATCCAGAAGCATGTCTCAGGAATCTAAGGCTTGATCCTCGGGGATGCTGAGAACCCAAGAAATAGTTCTGCTCCTGGCAAATATGAAATACATATGTTCTTAGATGTGAACACATTAAACCGAGAAGTGCAAAGTTATTGATAAATGTGCTTCTTTTCTTTGATAGCAATAAAAAAAATTTGTCATACCACAAATATGGATATTTTCTTTCAAAGAAGTTAAATACGTATCAATACAGCAAAATACAAAAAACTATCTTACACACAGCTGATGAAAGCACGATACAAAATATTCCCTTACACTGCTAATTGTCCAAAACACAGTCACAAATGGACTTGCATTTTCTTTCTCACTTATGAAGTTACTTATGATTTACACTTCATAATAACACAATCAGTTCAGTTCAGTTCAGTCACTCAGTAGTGTCCGACTCTTGGAGACCCCATGAATCGCAGCACGCCAGGCCTCCCTGTACATCACCAACACCAGGAGTTCACTCAAACTCATGTCCATCAAGTCCGTGATGCCATCCAGCCATTTCATCCTCTGTCGTCCCCTTGTCCTCCTGCCCCAATCCCTCCCATCATCAGAGTCTTTTCCCATGAGTCAACTCTTCATGTGAGGTGGCCAAAGTATTGGAGTTTCAGCTTTAGCATCAGTCCTTCCAATGAACATGCAGGACTGATCTCCTTTGGAATGGACTGGGTGGATCTCCTTGCAGTCCAAGGGATTCTCAAGAGTCTTCTCCAACACCACAGTTCAAAAACATCAATTCTTTGGCGCTCAGGTTTCTTTACAGTCCAACTCTCACATCCATACATGACCACAGGAAAAACCGTAGCCTTGACTAGATGGACCTTTGGTGGCAACGTAATGTCTCTGCTTTTGAATATGCTATCTAGGTTGGTCATAACTTTCCTTCCAAGGAGTAAGCGTCATTTAATTTCATGGCTGCAGTCAGCATCTGCAGTGATTTTGGAGCCCCCCAAAATAAGGCCTGACACTGTTTCCACTGTTTTCCCATCTATGTCCCATGAAGTGATGGGACCAGATGCCATGATCTTCGTTTTCTGAATGTTGAGCTTTAAGCCAACTTTTTCACTCTCCTCTTTCACTTTCATCAAGAGGCTCTTTAGTTCTTCTTCATGTTCTGCCATAAGGGTGGTGTCATCTGTATATCTGAGGTTACTGATATTTCTCCTGGCAATCTTGATTCCAGCTTGTGCTTCATCCAGCCCAGTGTTTCTCATGATGTACTCTGCATATAAGTTAAATAAGCAGGATGACAATATACAGCCTTGACATACTCCTTTTCCTACTTGGAACCACTCTGTTGTTCCATGTCCAGTTCTAACTGTTGCTTCCTGATCTGCATACAAATTTCTCAAGAGGCAGATCAGGTGGTCTGGTATTCCCATCTCTTTCAGAATTTTCCACAGTTGATTGTGATCTGCACAGTCAAAGGCTTTGGCATAGTCAATAAAGCAGAAATAGATGTTTTTATGGAACTCTCTTCCTTTTTTGATGATCCAGCGGATGTTGGCAATTTTATCTCTGGTTCCTCTGCCTTTTCTAAAACCAGCTTGAACATCTTGAAGTTCACGGTTCATGTACTGCTGAATTGGAGCCTGGCTTGGAGAAATTTAAGCATTACTTTACTAGCGTGTAGGATGAGTGCAATTGTGTGGTAGTGTGAGCATTCTTTGGCATTGCCTTTCTTTGGGATTGGAATGAAAACTGACCTTTTCCAGTCCTGTGGCCACTGCTGAGTTTTCCAAATTTGCTAGCATATTGAGTGCAGCACTTTCACAGCATCATCTTTGAGGATTTGAAACAGCTCAACTGGAATTCCATCACCTCCACTAGCTTTGTTCGTAGTTATGCTTTCTAAGGCCACTTGACTTCACATTCCAGGATGTCTGGTTCTAGGTGAGTGATCATACCATCGTGATTATCTTGGTCATGAAGAGATCTTTTTTGTACAGTTCTTCTGTGTATTCTTGCCATCTCTTCTTAATATCTTCTGCTTCTGTTAGTTCCATACCATTTCTGTCCTTTATCGAGCCCATCTTTGCATGAAATGTTCCCTTGGTATCTCTAATTTTCTTGAAGAGATCTCTAGTCTTTCCCATTCTGTTGTTCTCTATTTCTTTGCATTGATCAATGAGGAAGGCTTTCTTATCTCTCCTTACTATTTTTGGAAATCTGCATTCAAATGGGTATACCTTTCCTTTTCTCCTTTGGTTTTCACTTCTCTTCTTTTCACAGCTATTTGTAAGGCCTCCCCAGACAGCCATTTTGCTTTTTTGCATTTCTTTTCCGTGGGGATGATGGTTGGTGGAGTTTGTTATATTTCTGTTCTACTTTCCAAAATCTCATTGGCTTGTTCATTAAGTCTGTTTCTTTCATTTTCACTTCATCAATATGTTCAATTGCTTCTTGCTGTTCTTTTTCTTCCTTCAGCAAGTTTGAAGAAGCAGATGCCTCATCTGGCCTGGAGGCAGGAGACAGCCTCACTTTCTTGTTTTTTTTTTTCGCCTTGGATGGAAGTGAAGACTGGTGTTTGGGGGCCATGCTGGGAAAAAAAGAAAGCCAAGAATCCTCCCAGGGGAGGAGAGAGGTACTGGAAGCTCAGAGAACTCAGACTTTTTTATTTTTATTTTGAAATATTTAGTTTTATTTTGAAATATAAATTAAGAGGAAGTTGCAAAACAGTACCAAGCAGTCCTGTGTAATCTTCAGTCATTTCCCCACAAAGACTACATTTTTATACAATGATAGTTCAATATTTAAATGAAGAAACTGACATTGCTACGATGCATGTGTGCGATTCCATGTTGTTTTATCACATATGTAGATTCCTGCAACTGTCACTGCAATCAAGATCCATCAATATTCCATCACCACAAAGATTTCCCTCATGCCACCCCAGCATCACTAAACCTTGGCAGGTCTAAAACTAAGGATTTTATTCTTCAACAAAGCTCAACATTGTGTGAGATGCATATTTGATAAGAAAAAAAAATATTCCTGATATGTTTTTAAAGATGAGAAAAAACACATCCCTCAAATTTTTTAGTAGTCTGTGTGATGGAATTATGATAATTTTCCTTGTTTGCATTTTTCACCTTTACTGTTTTCTATGTGGCCATGATTATCAGTTCTGCTAGAGCTGCCACAAGAAAATATAGACTGAGTGTCTCAAACAGCAGAAATTTATTTTGTTATAGTTTCGGGGCTGGATGTCCAAGATCAAGTGTTGGCAGGGTTGGTTTCTGATGAAAGTGCTCTCTTGATTTGTACCTGGCCCTCATCTCACTGCATCCTCATCTCACTGCACGCTTTCTTCTCTATGTGGAAAGACAGTGATCACTGGCGTCCTCTAGTTCTAAAGGTTGAGCTCTTATTTTCCATCTCTTGGACATGACAACACCAGTGCCCTATTCCCTTCACTCTTCCCTTGGCCTCTGTCCCCTTATGGAAGTGCTTCTGCTCCCTGATCCTACAGACACCCCACAGTTTGCATATTGTTCTCCATAGTGGCTGTAGCAGTTTACTTTCCCATCAACAGTGTAGGAAGGTTCCCTTTTCTCCACACCCTCTCCAGCATTTGTTGTTTGTAGATTATTTGATGATGGCCACTGTGACCAGTGTGCGGTGATACCTCATGAGAATTTTGATTTGTATGTCCCTAATATTTAGTGATGCTGAACATCTTTTTGTGTACTTTTTGGCCATTTGTATATCCTCTTTGGTGTAATGTCTATATAGATCTTCAATGCATTTTTTGATTGGGTTGTTGGAACATGAAATTATTTCTTTAATTTCTCTTTCTAATATTTTGATTTTTGTATATAGAAAAGCAAGAGATTTCTGCCTATTAATTTCATATCCTGCACTTTTACCAAATTCATTGTTTAGGTCTAGTTTTAACAGTTTTCTCATAGCATCTTTAGGATTTTCTATACACAGTATCATGTCATCTGTAATCAGTGACAGTTTAGCTTCTTTTTCAATTTCAATCATTTTATTTCTTTTTCTTCTCTGATTGACATGTCTAGGACTTTGAAAACTACGTTGAATAATAGTGGTGAGATTGGACATCCTTGTCTTGTTCCTGATCCCAGAGGAAATACTTTCAGTTTTGACCATTGAGAATAATATTTGCTGTGGGTTTGTCTTATATGGCCTTTATCATATTGAGATAGATTCCTTCTGTGCCCACTTTCTGGATAATTTTTATCATAAATGGGTGTTGAATTTTGTCAAAATCTTTTTTTTGCATCCATTAAGATGATCATACGGTTTTTATTCTTCAACTTGTTAATATGGTGTATCACATTGATTTATTTGTGTTTACTGAAGAATCCTTGTATCCCTGGGATAGATCACACTTGATCATGGTATAGGATCCTTTAAATGTGCTGTTGGATTTTTGTTTGCTAGTATTTTGTTGAGGATATTTGAGCCTTTAGGGATATTGGCCTGATGATATCTTGGTCTGGATTTGTTATCAGGATAATGGTGGCCTCATAGGATGAGCTTATGAGTGTTCCTCCCTCTGAAATTTTGGAATAGTTTGAGAAGGGTAGGTTTTAACTCTTCTCCAAACGCTTGATAGAATTTTCTTGTGAAGCCATCTGGTACTGGACTTTTGTTTGTTGGAAGATTTTTAATCACAGTTTAAAGTTCAATACTTGTGATTAGTCTATTCATGTTTTCTATTTCTTCTTGGCTCAGTCTTAGAAGGTTATTCCTTTTTAAGAATTTGTTAATTTCTTCTAGGTAGTCCATTTTATTGGTGTCTAGTTGCTTCAACTAGTCTCTTTTTAATTTTATTTTTTAATTGGAAGATAATTACTTCACAATATTGTGTTAGTTTCTGCCATACATCAGCATGAATTGGTCATAGGTATACACACAGCTCCTCCATCTTGAACCTTTCTCCCACCTTGCACCCCATGCAACATCTCTAGGTTGTCACAGAGCACTGGATTTGAGCTCCCTGTATTATACAGCAAGTTCCCACTGGCTATCCATTTTACATATGGTAAAGTATATGTTTTGGGGCTTCCCAGGTGGTCATAGCAGTAAAGAACCTGCCCACCAACACAGGAGACAAAAGAGATGTGGTTTCGATTCCTGGGCTGGGAAGGTCCCCTGGAGGAGGGCATCATAACCCACTCCAGTATTCTTGCCTGGAGAATCCCCATGGACAGAGGAGCCTTGCGGGGGGGGGGGGGGGGGGGGGGTGGGGGTGTGTGGGGGGGTGGTGTCTACAGTCCATACGGTCACACAGAGTCAAACATAACTGAAGCGACTTAGTATGCACACATGCAAAGTTTATGTTTCAATGCTACCCTCCCAATTTGTCCCACCCTGTCCTTCTCCGTGTCCACACAGTTGGGTTTTTTTCTTTTTTTATATGGAGTTCTATGAGCTGTTATTTTGCAGATTAACTCCTTGTTTGTTGCATCATTTGCAAATATCTTCTCCCACTCTGTATGTTGTCTTTTCATTTCATTTATAGTTTCCTTTGCTGTGCAAAAACTTTTGATTTTAATTAGGTCTCATTTGTTTGTTTTTATTTTTATTTCCATTACTCTAGGAGATGAACCCTAAAAGATACCGCTGTGATTTCTGTCAAAGGGTGTTGTGCCTTTGTTTTCCTCCAAGAGTTTTACCGTATCTAGTCTTACATTTAGGTCTTTAATCCATTTTGATTTTCTTTTTTTTTTTTTGTATGGTGTTTAAAAGTGTTCTAATGTCAATCTTTTATATGTAGCTGTCCAATTCTCATAGCGCCACTTACTGAAGATGCTGTCTTTTCTCCATTGTATATTTTTCCTTCTTTTGTCATAGATTAGGTGACCATAGGTGCATGAATTTATCTCTGGAATTTCTATCCTATTCCATTGTTCTGTATTTCTGTTTTTTTTTTTTTGTGTGTGTGTGTCTGTGTGTGTATGTCAATAACATGCAGTTTTGATAATTATAGTTTGTAGTGTAGTCTGAAATTAGAGAGCTTGATTCCTTTAGTTCTGTTTTTCTTTCTCAAGGTTGCTTTTGCAATTCCATACACATTAAAATTTTTTTGTTCTAATTTTGTGGAAAAGGCCATATAAGAAAAATCCACAATTAACATCATACTGAACAGTGAGAAGCTGAAAGCATTTTCTCTGATTAAAAATTTAAATGAATTCCTCCTAATCATCTGTGACAGCTAGATCATTGTTTTTTGGGCTTTGCATATGTGTATCAGTGTTCCATCCTGATGGTCTCTCCGTGGATGATAGTGTCTTTTCTTGGAGTTTAGGTTACTTTGCTGTACATCAGCTCTCTCTGAGTCCAAGAAAATGAATGACTTTGTAGTTTATCTGGATATTTCTTATGAGTTTGCTGTTACTGGTTGCCATTTTCTATTTCCTAAGCAGAAGTAGAAATACTCTCTATTCCTTCTGTATTATAATAATGTTTTTTTAATTCTTAGATTTTGTATCATTGCCATATAGCAATAAAAATCATATATTTATAAGATATCTATTTACAAAGTTAGCTTTGTAAACCTATAAATTCATTAGTATATATATTAGGAATTAATAATTAATTAAGCATTTATTTTTATGATAGATTTTATTTATAAGTTTAAACAGAGAGAATTTTGTGTAATGACACACAAAATTATATATACTCTACCTTAAGACCACAGTTATTCACATAATGCCATATTAAAAGTCTTTCACAATGTATTTACACATACATATATTTTCCTGCTAATACATGATTTTCAGGGAACATACTGTAACACTTTTTTCTTTAATATATCTTCATCAAATATTGAAGAATTTATAGGATATGCTCTACATGATTATAATGATATTATATCCAAGAAAATAATTTCATAATAACTTTAAATATCTCATACATATTCAACGTATCCCAATCGTTTCCAAAATATTTTATAGCATATATCCAAATCAGAGTCCTACTGAAAGCCTGTTGCTGAGCAGTGAAAAACGCCAGGATTCTTGGCCTCCGGAGGAGAGAAATTCACTCTGGGCCAGCGACGAGGCTTGATCTCTCAGAGCTATTGTGCAATAAAGTTTTATTAAAATATAACAGAGATAGAGAAAGCTTCTGACATAGACACCAGAAGGGGGCAGAAAGAGTGCCCCCTGCTAGCCTTTGAAAGTGAAAGTGAAAGTGAAGTTGCTCAGTTGTGTCCGACTCTTTGCGACCCCATGGACTGTAGCCTATCAGGCTCCTCCATCCATGGGATTTTCCAGGCAAGAGTGCTGGAGTGGATTGCCATTTCCTTCTCCAGAGGATCTTCCCAATCCAGGGATCAAATCTGGGTCTCCCGCATTGTAGACAGATACTTTACCGTCTGAACCACCAGGGAAATCTGCTAGCCTTTAGCTGCATGCTATATACCTATCAGCAAGCTGTTAATTAGAGAAAGGAGGTGTCTCAAAACTCAGAGTGGCACCAGGCCCGTCACCCACAACATGCATTTTGAGATAACATTAGCACCAGGTGAGTCATCCCAGGCCATAAAACGATTGACATGAATCGTGAAGAAAGGCAGGTTTTCAAGTAAATATATAATTTCATTAACATAGATTAGGAGAACAATGTATGAGTGAAACATACAGGTTTGTTGAGCCCTCATTGGGTCTGAGTCTTAAGCAAATGGACTTGAACAAAGACAGAGTCTAGGGTAAATACATAGTTCATTAACATAGCTTAAGACAAACATTTCCATAAGAAAAACGCATTGATTGGTTAGCTCAAAGTTTGAGAAAAGTTAAGTTCAGGTTGAGCCAGGTGTCATCATGGCAACACAGAATTTTAAGAAAAAACTCTTTTAAAATTTATATAGAGAAGGGGAAAAAATCTAGCACTTGTTTGTTTCCTCCTGTCACTTAAGAAAGAGATAAAAAAATGTCTGACACTTGCAGTCTATTTTCTCTGTTTGGAGACCCCTGGCCTTCTTTCCTGTTACCCTCTCACTACTAAAGTTTACAGTGAATTTGATTGCCATGTCACTTTCATCACTTTTATCTAGATAGCTTTATGCACCTTTTACAAGGATACTGACATTAGAAAAATTTCCTGTTTTGTATTTGCCTGACTGCTTCATCATGGTTATTTAACTTGTGTGCCTTTCCCCTGTGTTTCATGTGTACTGAAAGTCTGGTCTCAAAGAACAGGTACCAGAAAGATTTTTCTAGAAAGGGCCAGATGGTAAAAAGTTTTGGCTTTGTGATCTTGCAGACTGTTTCACAAGCACTCAACTTCACACTGTAGCCTGAAAGCAACTATGGGCAATAAACCAGTGAATAGTGTGGTTCTGAACCAGTAAGAGTTTGCAAAGACAGGCAGCTTCCTGGATTTGCTAAGCCTCGGTCTAAAGGTTAGATTAGATATAGGTTAAATTGATTGGGCTTCTCTGATGGCTTCAGAGAAGGCAATGGCACCCCACTCCAGTACTCTTGCCTGGAAAATCCATGGACAGAGAAGCCTGGTAGGCTGCAGTCCATGGGGTCGCTAAGAGATGGGAACGACTGAGTGACTTCACTTTCATTTATCACTTTCATGTATCGGAGAAGGAAATGGCAACCCACTCCAGTGTTCTTGCCTGGAGAATCCCAGGAACGGGGAAGCCTGGTGGGCTGCTGTCTCTGGGGTCGCACAGAGTCGGACACGACTGAAGCGACTCAGCAGCAGCAGCAGCTGATGGCTTAGCGGGTAAAGAATCTGCCTGCAGTGCAGACTGTTTCACAAGCACTCAAGACAGGCAGCCTCCTGGATTTGCTAAGCCTTGGTCTAAAGGTTAGATTAGATACAGGTTAAATTGATTGGGCATCTCCAATGGCTTAGTGGGTAAAGAATCTGCCTGCAATGCAGGAAGACACAGGCAGATGAGGGTTCGATCCCTCAATCAGAAAGATGCCCTAGAAGAGGTCAATACTAGAGGCAACCCACTCTTGTATTCTTGCTTGGAGAATGCCATGGACAGAGGAGCCTGGAGGGCTGGACACGACTGAAGCGACAGCACACACACACACACACACACACACACACACACACTTATGATATGGACACAAACCTTTATTTAGCACAAACGGGATGTTTTCAGTTCATGTCTTATCAGGAAATATATAACATCAGACTGATATTATTGATGTTAAGATTGATCATTAAGTTCATTTGATGCCTATCTGATCTAACATTACAAAAATACACTTTGGGCCTTGTAATAAATCAATAATCACTTAAGAGAATTCTTTAGCATTGTGAGATTGGCCAGTTTTTCAACAAGATTTCCCCCAGTGCTTTTAGTGGTGATTTACTGGATACTGAAAAATTGTCATTATCTACTTCTGTCATATCTTCTACACTTATTTTCAAATATGTTAAGTATCATTATGTACTCATGGATATTTTAAATTTAACATGTTATGATCATTTAAAGTCATTTTCCATTTGGTTTAAATTGATACAAATCTGGTCAGTGGATGTCCATGGGACATTTCTATGTCCCACTGGTCTTGGATCTTGCCAAGATCTCATTCTGAGAATGAAATAGTTTGTTATACATGTAAGTAAAACTTAAAAAATGTGCAGTAGCAATATACTCTTTCTAACCCAGCACATCTTACAATTGTAAGGATGTAGAGATTTTATTTATTTACAGGATTCTGATTTCATTCTTAACAAAGGCTTTTCTTTAACATGTAAGCTCTGTGAAATTAGAAACTAGATCTCTTAATTTAGTGCAGTACATGGTGTGTACTGGGCTTCCATGGTGGCTCAGATGGTAAAGAATCTGCCTGCAATGCAGGAGGCCTGACATCAATCCGTGGGTCAGGAAGATCCTCTGAAGAAAGGAATAGCTATCCACTCCAGTATTCTTGCCTGGAGAATTCCATGGGCAGAAGAGCCTGGTGGGCTATGGACTATGGGGTCACAAAGAGTCAGACACTATGGAGCAACTTACAAACACCCACACATATGGTGAGTAGTAAAATATATTTTTCTCATGCATAAGTTTGAGGGTGAAGAAGTTGAAGCATGTATGTATTGAAACCAACTGTCCTGCTTGCTTGTAACTCAAGTGTTTTTAGGACATAATCCAGGAAAAATTTGGGACACCATAGCAATTGTTTACCCTCCATGTATGTATTTGAATCTTACTTTCCTGTCTTATGGTATTTTAAGTCAGTTTTCTGAAGCTCATTTTCCTTGTCATATACCTTCAAATATCTTCATATACCTACAAACTTGAGGAACTTTGTAGAAAAAGGTTGAAGCAGGTGATTTAATCTAAGGCAACTGGGGAATTACATCAGAGCCCTTTGACTATGCCAAGAGTGAGGTGAGCATACCATATGGAGTAGAAAAGCAAAATTCTTCCAGCAATCTAAATATCAACAATTCCCATCATACTTCCTTACACAATGGTTCTGTGAAGAGTTCCTGTAACAAACATGAAAACATATTTTAAAAGTTTTGCCCAAAGATGACGGTTCAGAATTTTCCTTTCCAAACAGGATACAAGATCATCTGATTTAGCCGTTAATTTAAGTCTCCTGAGAAGGAATATGTAAAAATGACACTTTGTTAGAAACTGCAAAACTTTTACACCGAAAACTAAAGAAGATTGTCAAAAGAAGTCAAAGAAGACCCAAAGAAATGGATCAACATGCCACATTCATGGATCAGAAGACAATACTGTTAAAATGGTAGCATTGCAGCAAATTGACCTATAGATTCAATGCAATCCTTATCAACATCTCAGTAACCTTATGATGTTGAATAAATATCCCCAGTTTCAATCAACTGATATTACTGTGGATGTTTTGTGCACATGGCTTTGTGCTGACCCTGTGCATTAAAAATAACACAGGCAAGATTTCTGATTTCACAAACCTTACCATCTAGTGGGAAGACAAATACAAATGGTCAATTATATTTGTGAAACGGGAGGTCCCTCTGCCCTGGTCCCTCCAATGATGTCCCTATCTTTTTGCTCTCCATGAAATGACCTAGAGCATTCTCTGTCCAGATGATTCTCTCTGTGTTAATGAAAAGAAAACAAAGGACCTCCCTGGCTTCTTAAAAGATGTGATAAGTGGAAATCAGTGAACCTGAAATCAGTGAACCTGATTTCACCAGGTACAGTAGTGTGGATGAGGGTAGTGGGAAGTTCATGAATAAAGATATGGGCATGAATTGGTATGCTGGGTCCTAGGTTAGGTATGACATTTATCAGTAAAATGTCAAATAAATAACAAGCCCTCCAGATGATTTTTAATGTACTGTAAGACTTGAGAGTCTTTAGTTTCACCAACAGCATATCTAAAGAGTGTCCCCCAATCCATAAGAAAAGTACTACAAGCTAATAGAAAAATATACCAAGGATATGAACAAATTGTTTCCAGAGATTGAAATATTACTGACTCATAAAGAAAGATGTTCCCTTTCACTAATAATAAAAAGGATACAAAGATACACATCTTTCCCTAGATATGCTATTTTCCTCTCAGATGGGTAAAAGTACAAAATTGGATAAGAACGTTGTGGTGAGGCTGTAGGGAAACATGTGGCTCAGGATAAAAAATCTGCCTGCCAATGCAAGAAATGCAAGAGATGTGAGTTTGACCCCTAGGTTGGCAAGATCCTGGAAGTGGACATGGCAATGCACTCTAGTGTTCTTGCCCAGAAAATCCCATGGATAGAGGAGCTTGCAGGCTACAGTACATGGAATCACAACAGAGTTCACCAAAAGTGAGCACACACACACATACTACTGTTGTCAGGGTCGATGGAGTGACCTCAAGATGTTGAAATATGGAAGTATCTACAAACATGCAGTTGTGAATTTGACGCAGTATCCAACCTAACTGCATAATCAAAAATGAGATCAATGAAGTAAGTGTAAACAGTTGCAACATTATTTGTATTAGCAAATGATCTAACAAAAACACTCACTATAAGAGCCTTGATATGTAGTTTATCCAACAGAATGCCACATGGTCAAAAAATAATGGAGAATCTCTTTGTAGACTCAAGAGAATAATCTATCAGATGTGTGAAAAAAGAAGGATCAAATAAGAAATACATAGATTGTATTTACTGTGTAAAACATCTATTGACACGTGCAGGAGAAGCCAACTTTGGTTTTTGGACCAAGAGGAATTCAGTGTCTGGAGTTCGAAGTGAGATGGAGATGGTTCCTTTCTTATTGTCTTGGCATTCAAAGCCCCAATATTTTAACTCTTCAATAAATGTAAAATTGTGTATTAAGTATGGATATTTTGACATCTAGTCACATGGCTGTAGGAAACATGGCCTTGGATTGTTGTTCAGACTTCTGGGGGCTCCTGTGATTCTTAAGCATTTTGTGCTACAGTCATTTCATGCTTACTTTCATGTGAGTGCCACTTGTATTTCAGTAAATTCCCCATTGTTTCAGGTTGCCAGAGAGTGTTGGTTTTGATGAACCAGAGAAAGTAAGCAGCTCACTTGGTCAGGTGAAGAGGCAAAGATTGCTCCTGACTCACCTGTACTCACTGGTTCCTCTGGTCCCCTCTGACCTCTGCCATCATCAAATCTTTCTTTCTACAGCCCTTGTGCACTCAATTCCAGAAGACTCTCATGGTATTGAGAATTCTATTGACAACCATATCACTGTCCCCTGTGGTATACATAACCACTTCCAGGTTTGAAATCAAACGCGAATCTGGGTGGGCTTCCAAGGTGGTGATAAAGAATGCAGTAAAGAACACAGGAGACATGAGACACAGGTTTCATCCCAGGGTTGGGAAGATCCCATGGAGAAGAGAATGGCTACCCACTCCAGTATTCTTTCCTGGGAAAGTCCATGGAAAAGCAGTCTTGGGGCCTACAGCCTATTGGGTTGCAATAGTTGGAGATGACTTAGAGACTAAACCACCATGGCTAATTCACATTGTTTTATCACTGAAACCAAAACAACATTGTAAAGCAATTATCCTCCAGTTTGAGAAAAACAAACAAACAAACAAAAAAAGAACTTCCTCTACACAAAAAGGCAAAAACACAAACTGAGCTTTCTTTGTTTTTGGAGAAAACATTCAAAGTTTAGAGAGTTTTCATGTAAGGGAGCTTCTTCTGGTGGCTTCCAGATAGAGACACTGTGAGAGGGTCCAGGAGAGGCCACCTGAGAAGGAACACATATAGGCCCTGAGAGCTATACCAGCTCCCTTGCTGACAGATAGGAAGACAATGAGACCTCAGTCCAACAACCACAAGGAACTGAACCTTGCCAGAAGTCAGAGGGTTGGATGAGGATTCCGAGCCTCAATAAGAATGCAGTCCAGGTGGACAGAATGATTTCAGCATTGTAAAAATCTGAGCATCCATCCCAGTTGTACCATGCAAGATTTAATTTTTTTCTTGTTTTACATGGGTGGGAATTTGTTACCCAGCAGCACACATTGACTGTAGCCACTCTGAGGGTTCTCCTCTGCACATCATAGTGGGCCATGAGGACAGCAAAGCTGCTGAGGTGGGTGCACTGGCAGGTGGTTCCCACCATCTTGCAGCCTCTGGTGGCCTGGTGACCACTTACATTCTGGCCACACTCCCAGAAGATGCAGTATGCCTTCTTCTTTGGCCCAAGGATCACTGACTATAGGGACAGGAAGTAGGTGTGAGCTGGTGGGTCTATTGCTCAGAAATGCTGACCCAGAGCTAGCTTATGCTGGGCTTTCCTGGGGATATGATGCACTTGTGGGGGAGCCCTCTGAAACCCAAGGCTCTGCCCAGGACTCTGGACTCTTCCACATCCACAGTTCCATCCCAGCAGGACTCACATGTTGGAAGACCAAGGTGACAGGGGAGCTGAGGTTCTGGGTGTTATTGTTGCTGATAAAGGTGGATATACCATCTGACATCAGGATGGGGGAGACTTCCCACAGCAAACCCCTGTGTGTCTCATGTGCAATTGCCTGTTCCTCAGTATCCAGGACCAGGGGGACTTTATCCAGCAACTTTCCCATCCCAGGTGTGGAGATAAGCCCTACTACTATAGGACCTGCAGGACAAGGACAAGATTGACATCTGGGAGTGCCCAACATGACCCCTCTTTTAGATGGACTTTCTTTGTAGCCCCATCATAACCTGCAATTCCTTTTAAACTTTCATTTTGTTTCATGGTTAGTGGCCACATGAGGCTGCTCTTAGTGGGGCAAGGTTTCTCTAATAATTAGATACAGCAAGGTGACTCAGTTATGCACATATATACATTCTTTTTATATTATTTTCCATTATGATTTGTCTTAGATGTTTACAGTTTTTTTGAATGCACTGTTCAGTTCAGTTCAGTTGCTCAGTCGTGTCCGACTCTTTGTGACCTCATGAACTGCAGTACGCCAGGCCTTCTTGTCCATCACCAACTCCTGGAGTCCACCTAAACCCATGTCCACTGAGTCGGTGATGCCATCCAACTATCTTATCCTCTGTTGTCCCCTTCTTCTCCTGCTCTCAATCTTTCCTAGAATCAGGGTCTTTTCAAATGAGTCAGCTCTTCGCATCAGGTGCCCAAAGTATTGGAGTTTCAGCTTCAACATCAGTCCTTGGGACACAGTAAAATTCCGGATTTGCAGGAATTGAGTAACCAATAAGTCTACCACCATGACTTCTTTCACACTGATGACATGATGAATTTCTTGAAACACACACAACTAAGTATCTTTTGTTCTCACTTAATGGCTCAAAGAATAACACTTCAGGTTTTCCATGCAATAAGAAGATACAGTTCAAATGATTTTTTTTCTGCCACTCTGCACAGCTTGAGGGATCTTAATTTCCTGAGCAGGGACTGAAGCTGGGCGCAGAACAGTGAAAGTGCCAAGTCTTAACCACTGGACTGCCAGGGAATCCCTCCAAAGATCTTTTTAAAATTAATTAATTCATTTTAATTGGAGGCTAATCACTTTACAGTATTGGGGTGGCTTTTGCCATACATTAACATGAATCAGCCATGGGTGTACATAGGTCCCCCCATCCTGAACCCCACTCCCATCTCTCTCCCTTCCACATCCCTCTGGGTTGTCCCAGAGCACTGGTTCTGAGTGCCCTGTTTCATGCATCAGACTTGCACTGGTCATCTATTTTACATATGTAGTATGCATGTTTCAATGCTAGTCTCTCAAATCATCCCACTTTCACCTTCTCCCACATAGTCCAAAAGTCTGTTCTTTACCTCTGCCTCTCTTTAGCTGTCTTGCAAATAGGGTCATCATTACCATCTTTCTGCATTCTATGCTATGCTGCTATGCTATGCTAAGTCACTTCAGTCGTGTCCGACTCTATGTGACCCCATAGATGGTAGCCTACCAGGCTCCCCCGTCCCTGGGATTTTCCAGGCAAGAACACTGGAGTGGGTTGCCATTTCCTTCTCCAATGCATGAAAGTGAAAAGTGAAAGTGAAGTCGCTCGGTCGTGTCCGACTCTTAGCAACCCCATGGACTACAGCTTACCAGGCTTCTCTGTCCATGGGATTTTCCAGGCAAGAGTGCTGGAGTGAGGTGCCATTGCCTTCTCCACTACATTCTATATATATGCATTAATATCCTATATTGGTGTTTCTCTTTCTGACTTATTTCACTCTATATAATAGGCTCCAACTTCATCCCCCTCATTAGAACTGACACAAATGCATTCTTTTTTATAGCTGAGTAATTTTCCATTCAGTATATGTACCACAACTTCCTTATCCATTCATCTGCCGATGGACATCTAGGTTATTTCCATGCCCTAGCTATTGTAAACAGTGCAGCAATGAACACTGGGGTACACGTGTTTCTTTCAATTCTGGTTTCTTTGGTGTGTATGCCCAGCAGTGGGATGCTGGGTCATATGGCAGTTCTATTTCCAGCTTTTTAAGGAATCTCCACACTGTTCTCCATAGAGAACAGTGGCCATACTAGTCTGCATTTCCACCAACAGTATAAGAGGGTTCCCTTTTCTTCACACCCTCTCCAGCACTTAGTGTTTGTAGACTTTTTGATGGCAGCCATGCTGAAAGGTGTGAGATGGTATCTCATTGAGGTTTTGATTAGCATTTTCTGATAATGAGCAATATTGGGTATCTTTTCCTGTGTTTGTTAACCATCTATAGGTCTTCTTTGGAGAAATGTCTGTTTAGTTCTTTGGCCCAGTTTTTGATTGTGTCATTTGTTTTTCTGGTATTGAGCTGCATGAGCTGTTTGTATATTTTGGAGTTCAATTCTTTGTTGTCAGTTGCTTCATTTGCTATTATTTTCTCCCATTCTGAAGGCTGCCTTTTCACCTTGTTTATAGTTTCCTTCATTGTGCGAAAGCTTTTAAGTTTAATTAGGCCCAATTTGTTTATTTTGTTTTTATTTCCTTTACTCTGGGAGGTGGGTCATAGAGGATCCTGCTGTGATTTATGTCAGAGACTGTTCTACCTATGTTTTCTTCTAAGAGTTTTATAGTTTCTGGTCTTATGTTTAGATCTTTAATCCATTTTGAGTTTATTTTTGTGCACGGTGTTAGAAAGTGCTCTAGTTTCATTCTTGTATGGGTGGTCAGCCAGTTTTCCCAATACCACTTGTTAAAGAGATTGTCTTTTCTCCATTATATATTTTTGCCTCCTTAGTCAAAGATAAGGTGTCCATAGGTGAATGGATTTATCTCTGGGCTTTCTATTTTATTCCATTGATCTATATTTCTGTCTTTGTGCCAGTACCATACTGTGTTGATGACTGTAGCTTTATAGCATAGTCTGAAGTCAGGAAGGTTGATTCCTCCAGTTCCATTCTTCTTTCTCAAGATTATTTTGGCTACTCAAAGTTTGTTATGTTTCCATAAATATTGTGAAATTATTTGTCCTAGCTCTGTGAAAAATCAAAGATCTTTTAAAGTAACTTGGAAAGGTAATATTTTAGAAATGATACATGAGACCATAGAAAGATAAATATTTTCTTTGAAAGAAAGAAAAGAAATTTAAGAATTCTTTAGTTAAAAAAAAATCTCCTTGTCAGATGGACTTGTCAGGATAAGATCAAAATACCTATCAGACTGGATGAAATTTGGTTGAGCCTGGTCTTTCTCAGAAGTCCCATCTCCCTACGTTTCCTAACCCTGAAGTTATAGAATATAATAACAGTTAAATGTCCTTCAAAAAAAAATCTATCTGTTTCTAATTGTATGTCTTGATTCCTCTAATCAGAGTTTAGGAAATGTTTTCTTCATGGAGTCATAAAATGTCAGTTTGAAAATTGATAAAAGTCTAGAAAAGTTATCTGTTGTTAATTGCCTGAGATGTAAAGGAAAAGTCACTGAAGTCCTTTGGGACAATCCTTACCATCCCCAGTATGAGTTATTTATTCCTAGGTCTATAGAAAGCTCAGGGTAATTTCTGGTGTTTGGGATGGGCAACTTCACTCAAGAAGGTTTCAAATATTGTGCTCCAGGAAATTATGCACAATGGAACACAGATTAATTTTGTTTTTCTTGAACAAGACGACAGGAAGCCATAGAAGAAAATTCCAGAATGAAAGAAAGATATCCCTAACTTTTAAGCACTGCTGCTACTGCTAAGTCTCTTCAGTCGTGTCCAACTCTGTGTGACCCCATAGACAGCAGCCCACCAGGCTCCCCCATCCCTGGGATTCTCCAGGCAAGAACACTGGAGTGGGTTGCCATTTCCTTCTCCAATGCATGAAAGTGAAAAAATAAAGTGAAGTTGCTCAGTCGTGTCCGACTCTTAGCGACCCCTTGGACTGCAGCCCACCAGGCCCCTCCGTCCATGGGATTTTCCAGGCAAGAGTACTGGAGTGGGTTGCCATTGCCTTCTCCACTTTTAAGCACAAGAGACACCAAATTTTAGGAGAAAGTAGAAGATGTAATTTCATTAAGCCATGGATTTGTTTGGTCCTTTGCCCATAGATAGTAGAAATAGCTGACCAGATTACTTGAAGTTTAGAATCCTTCAATGGCTATCTGATGCCATTACTGTGTTTCTCTATAGAGAAAGTATATTTCGTTTCTTCACTATGTATATCATCTCTGCAGGAAGTAGGGGACAGTGGCAAATATTTATTCACACACACACACACACACACACACACACATATATATATATATATAATATGAAGAAGATTTCAGTATTTCTACTATAAATCATGAGATTAAAAGATGCTTACTCCTTGGAAGGAAGGTTACAACTAACCTAGACAGCATATTAAAAAGCAGAGATATTACTTTGCCAACAAAGGTCCGTGTAGTCAAAGCTATGGTTTTTGCAGTAGTCATGTATGCATGTGAGAGTTGGACTATAAAGAAAGCTGAGCGCCAAAGAATTGATGCTTTTGAACTGTGGTGTTGGAGAAGACTCTTGAGAGTCCCTTGGACAGCAAGGAGATCCAACTAGTCCACCTAAAGGAGATCAGTCCTAAGTGTTCATCTGAGGGACTGATGTTGAAGCCAAAACTCCAGTACTTTGGCCACCTGATGCGAGGAGCTGACTCATTGGAAAAGACCCTGATGCTGGGAAAGATTGAAGGCAGGAGGAGAAGGGGACGACAGAGGATGAGATGGTTGGATGGCATCACTGACTCAATGGAGATGAGTTTGAGTAAACTCCAGGAATTGGTGATAGACAGGGAGGCCTGGCGTGCTGCAATCCATGGGGCTGCAAAGAGCTGGACATGACTGAACAACTGAACTGAACTATAAACCTAACCCACGTACAATAGATGTGCTAGCAGAATAATGATCCCACAAAGATGTCAACATCTTAACTCTGGAAGCTGCAAATATATGAGCTTACATGGAAAAATGAATTTTTATGATCTTTAGGTGGAAAATGCATCCTGGATTACCCTGATGAGCCAATGTAATGATCTGGGTCTTCATAAAGGAGAGAGGGAAGTAAGAGAGTAAGACGCGGGAAAAGATATAATGATGGAGGTGAGGAAGAGAGAGAGAGATGAAAGAGGAGGAAAAGAAGAAGGGGAAGAAGGAGGAGGAGGATAGAGGTGAGCTGACTGATCTGAAAAGCTACACTAAACAGACTTTGAATATTGAGTGAATTACGAGGCCACTAACCATGGAATGCAGGCATCACCAAGAAGTTAAAAAAAGGTGAAGAAATGTGTATTTCCCTAAAGTCTCCAGAAGGGATACAGACATTTTAATTTTAGTTCTATAAGATCCATTTTGAACTTTTGACCTCTAGATCTGTAGGATAAATTTGTTTGTTTTTAGCAGCAAGTGTGTGGTAACCTGTTACAGCAACGGTAGGAAACTACACTATGGAAGTGTAAGTTTTCTTGGATTCTAAAGTGAGGGGAGCTCAGATTATGTTCTGTGTCTCCCAGGGACAGGGTTATGCCCTTGATGAGGCTGAGTTGATTCAAGAACATGGAGAGTCACACACCATTAGCATTCCCTTAAGCAGAGACTCATGAGTTATTTGTTCTATTCTCTCTGAATGAGTGTAATCCATGAGTGGGACAGGGCTGTGGTAGAGAAAGTCATTGAATCTCTTAGATCTGTGGGGTCCTCCCCATGTGGACAGCATCAATTGTATGAGGGAAGCCACATTAACTCCCGCTAGGTTACACTCTGCAACCTTGGCTGAATCAGAATTTAGTGTGAGGAGGATGTTCAGCACCCCCCGCCCCCCACCAAGACTTGACCCACTTAGAGTCTGAAAAGGGAAGCATGTGGTTAGTTCTGATTGAGTTAATTTAAGAAAATGGTCTTAATTTGGAGGGAGGAGACAAATGAGGCAACTGAGAGTTTAAATGTTTCACAATTTTGAAACAATTTGAAAAGCAATTTGACCTAGCTCACACAGCAAACACTTGGTTGAGCTAATATTTCATTCCAGATTTGTTTCAGCCTGGGAACTAGGATCTACACAATGCTCTGGGATCATAAGGAAATACTTGGGTTTAATTGGTAGACAGGATGGTTAATAATAAAAAAAATATAGTAGGAGAGAGAATTACCTTGATATTTCCAAAGGAAAGAGGCACCATAAAATAATCAATAATTTTGTCTGATATTTTACCCCCTTAATGATCAGTTATTCATTCATTCATTTTGTTTAGTAAGTGATTTCTGATCATTTGGAAAATGTTAAACACTGGATAGAGAGATTGATGAATAATACAGTTTCTGCCCCTTTTTTCAGGTGCAGATTATTCACTCATTAATTTAACCAATCATGTAGCAATTATGCATTGAGTAGTTCTACATGTCTGGCACTGTGTGAAATATTGAAGATATAACAGACAAGAAAAGCAAAATGGTGCCTGCAGATGGTAAATCTAGAAGGAAACAGATATTAATCAAATAGAGAAAATCAAGAGCAAAGTGACTCTGACAAAACTCTCTAGGGGCTATTGGAAAGAAACATGGAAGAATCTGGTCTAACCTGAGCAGGTACAGGCTTCATGGAGGAATCAACATATAGAGATATGTCTGAAGGAGTACATAGTTTTGAGTCAAGGAATAAAAAAGAGTGTTTTAAAGAGAAGGAATATGTGCAAAGCTTTTGTCCCAAAGAGGCACACTGAATTTTCAAAATTGAAAGAAATTTGATGTGGCTGGAATAATGGTGAGTACATGGTATATGAAGCTGGAGAGGAAAGCAGGAGATGAATCAAACAAATTCTCACTGATGTATGGCTCTTGGTTTTGACCCTATATGTAATGTTTTTACCAAAGAGTGCAATGATTTTATTTGTGTTTTGAAAAGATCTTTCTGATTTCTGGGTAAAGGATGTATTGGGAGGTGACAAGAATGGAAAGAATAACCAGTTAGGTGAGCATAGCAGGTGTTTAGGCAAGCTGGCAGCCTGGCTAAGGAGGAGGTGATGGAAGTTGAGATAGCAGGAGTGATTGTGGACATATTGAAAAGATAAGAACAAAAAGATCAAAGGTGGTATGTTGTGATGGTAATAAGATAGCTGTTGAGAGTAACTTTCAGGATCCAAACTTGTGCCAAAGGATGAATGTGGTATCATGAAGATTGAGAAGGACACCATGAGAAAGAACTGGATTAGGGTAAAGACTGCAAGCCTTAAATTGGAAAGCTGAGTTGATGAAGACTTTGAGATACCAAAAATGTCAAATACTCCATACTCCTTTAGATTTAAGAGGAGAAGTAAGAGATAAAGAAACTAATGGTCACCATTTGCAGCTATTGTGACTGAATCTAAGGAATAAATGTTGTCTAGGAGAAAAGAATAAAACAGGAATTAAAGTTGTTCTGGAACCAATCACTTGTATGGAACTACAAAGGAGACAGAGATTAGCAAGAGAGAATGGAAGAAAGACAAAGAGGAATGTGTAAGTAGAATCTAGTGAGGATAAGGATGGAGTGTTTTATGAGAAATGATCAGAAATTGTGAAAGACTTTCTGGGAGATGGAGATCATTGTAAATCTAAGAGATATTTGTTTTGGTGAACTATAGGGGAAAGAAACTATAATTTGCATGGGAGCCAGCACGGGAGTTCCCACCCATGACAAAGATCATGCGGAGAGGACCTGACATGCAAAGGTGAATCAGGACTCGAGAGGCCGCCTGGACCTGCCCAAGCATGTACCCCCCAAACCAAAATCTTTCTGTTTTACTATTTCATGACTTTCACCAACTTTTCTGACATTAACGGGGGTGGGGGTGGGGGTGGGGGCTATCCCAGACCACCATTTCTCTGAAGAAAATCAACTTAGATTTCTAGCTAATAAATCTCCAAGGTATAATAGGTGTGTTCCAATTCAAACCCCTCTGATGACTTTTTAGCTTGCCTGACAGATTTGTTCAGATTCCTGCAGCTACGAATGTGATTGGCACGGGAAGCTCAAGATATTCTAACAATGCAGAGCTTCTTGGAGAGTTAAGAAATTATTAGAATAGCACTGGTGGAGGGTTTTATTGTTGAGCCAATACTTGCTGCCAAGTTTCCACATCCCCTGTATTGTGTCCTTGGGAGTATATTAATTGATATAGTTGGTATATAGGGAAAATAAGTAGTAACCTTGGTGTTAATAACCTTGGACCCTTGAGTTAATTCTTTCATTGTTATAGCCCACCACTCTTTTGCCCTATAGGAATGCAACTTTAATGCTTCCAGAGGGTGGCGCCTGACTTCAGAATAATCACCTTTAGAGAAAATAAGTTTTCTGATTGACTAACCATTATTCAGAAGAAAGGGTCATAAAATGTTAACAGGCCTCCTGGCCAGAAGATGATGTAAATCATCTAAAGCCATATGATAAGTTTGCAGAAAGAAAGCCTGGCTTCGATAAGGGTCAAGGACTGCTGACCTTGCATGACTCTCTACCCCCTATTATCCTCTGTGCACAACTTAAGGTATAAAAGCTACTTTGGAAAATAAAGTTGTGGGCCTTCCTCATCAGGCTTGGTCTCCCTGTGTCATTCTTTCTTGTTTCCTTTTCTCTCGTTTTCTTCTCTGTTCTTCCTTCAGGATGACTAACTTGGAGCGTGGGGGCCCTCTGAGACCACTTATTTGCCCGGGCTTCTAAGACCCACTCGAGAAGGTGCCTAAGGTGGGGCACTTTCCACGATTTGAGAGGGCGCCTGTGGCCTCCGTGGTCAGTGCAAACCTGATGTCACAGGTTTTATTGGCTTTCTGGGTAAACCAGTTAGATCAATCCTTTGTCTCTCCCCTTTTGCTATTCTTTTGCCAACGCTGTCCTCCAGAGGGAATCCCTGGATCCAACCAGGGCTGGGCCCCGGTAGGCTGAAGGCATGAGTTTAAGGCAGGGAAATAAAGACAGAAATGTCAACTCTTGGCTGGTAGCTAGAAGATGGCCAAGTAGTACATGTTTGTAAGACAGAAGAGAACCAAACATGTATCCACAGCTACGGGGAAAATACTGTTGAAAATGAGAGGAAAGAGTGAGGGAAGAAGGGTAAGGGGAAGAGAGAATGAGAGAATATGTGTGAAAAAGAGTATAAGGGAAATTGATAAGCATTAATAATGGTATTCAAAGCAGAGGTGGAATAACTGTCTTCAGAGAGGAGAAGGTTCATTGTCTCAATGATATAAGAGGATGCACACTGATAGTTTTTATGGCATAGAGTTCACAAAGTATCATCACCACAAGGTTGATTTTCTTTGTGAAATAAGTGCTGAGAACATTTGTTGAGAAAGGGCAAAATGGTAGAAGATTCAATGGTGGAATCAGTGCTTATGGAAGTTGGGGGGACAGGTAATGTGAGAAATGCAGAAGGGCTTCCAGGCAAATAGTAGTTTCTTTTCAGTGAGATGGAAGATTGAAGGCATTAAATAGAAGAGGGAAGAGGTCAGAAAATATAAGGAAAAGAAGTTTGTAAGTCTAAACCAATAAGTGTTGTTTCTTGGTCATCACTCTCATGAATTTTCTTGTGTCACTCTTATCTTTTTCGGTTCTGTGGTGGGTAGAGGGAACCAAGGGGCTTTCCCAGTGTCTCAGGGGTAAAGAATCTGTCTGCTGTGCAGGAGACCTGCATTTGATCCCTGGATTGGGAAGATCCCTTGGAGGAGTGCATGACAACCCACTCCAGTATTCTTGCTAGAGAATCCCATAGACAGAGGATCCTGGCGTGCTGTAGTCCATAGGAAGGCACGGAATCAGACACAACTGAAGCGATGGAGCACAGCACAGCACAGCACAGCATAGCACAGAGAGTGCCCCAATATCAGGCAGTCTTGTTAAGAAAGTCTAAAATTCCAGCTAACACCTTTCTCTTTGGTGCACAGATAAGTACATAATCTCCCCCCATTTTCTGCATTTTTGAGGGGTGCTGCTGAGTGTTACATAGAGACAGGTGTACAGCAAAATGGTAGGATAATGTGACTCTGAATAGAATGTACCTCACCATTTCAGATCATTGATAGTTGCTTATTTAGTTGACCATGCATGGCACATAGTAAGTTTTCATTAGGAATACTGATATGAATCAAGATGGACACAGTTCCTCGAAGGAATACAAGTGAAATACATTTTGTAAACAAACTGAGACCACTGCTAATGGTTAGTGTGTGTGTGTGTGTGTGTGCGCGCGCGCGTGCACACACGCGTGCATGCTCAGTAGTGTCCGATTGTGTGCAACCCAATGGACTGTACCTGCCAGGCTCCTTTGTGCATGGAATTTTCCAGGCAAGAATTCTGGAGTTCATTGCCATTTTCTACCTAGGGGATCTTCCTGACTCAGAGTTCAAACCCAGGTATCTGGCATCTCCTGCATTGACAGGCAGATTCTTTACCACCAATGCCACTTGAGAATGAGTGAAACAGTAAACAAAGGGTAAGCCATCCTAAGACAGCAACAGCTCATATGCAGCTGTCCAGTGTGCTAGGCATGTGCTGATCAATGAATTGGTTAGTGAAGTGCTCTGGGGGCAGTGCATGATCTTACCTCACTGTGTTTGCAACCTTCAGACATGGTCCTGCTGGAGAGCGTGTACTTCTCAGACTCAGCTTTGCTTTTCCTGATTCTTTTCAACCACTTCCTGTATTGCTCACGGACCTGCAAAGCATGCTCTGAGTCAGCTCACCTGAGAGGAGTGAGGGTGGGATGGGTCCTGACAGGGAGTCAAGACAGTGGTACCTGCTGGCTGAGGAGGCAGTACACCAGGAAGATGAAGACGCCCTGCAGGCTGTTGATGATGGTGAAGAGGTAGGCCATGACGCGGGCAGCTAGTCCCACCTGCCAGGATTCCCAGAAACCACGTGCATCCCAAGATGAGAGCTGAGCTGTGGCTTTAAATGTCAGCATCCTGAGTAGGAGGAGAAGGTAAGTTCCTGATACAACCAGAGCCATTCTCATCTTCACTCATGGATGCTCCTTCCTTTCCCTGTTGGTAATGACTTCTCAGACTGGGTTGTGAATTCGTTTTATTCTTTGCTGTCAATGATGCTCCACAATAGAAAATGCCACTGAGGTCTAGAATGACATTTTGATTTGGATGGAAAGGGAAGCGACACTTCATAAGTTGCAAAATCTTTATGATCCTCTGTGGAGATACCTAATTTCATTCAACCAGTGTTCCTGAGGAAGTACCATGCATCACACTCTGTGTTGGGTCCTGGGGCATTAACATCACAAAGGCGAGATATCTATTTTCATAAAGCTCATGATCTACTCAAATGACTAATACAACAAAACAGTAAGATGCATAATCTAGAAAAGATAATGGTAGAAATGCAAAAGAAAGAGCATCAGATATGCACAAGATTTCCTGGAACAAAGGTCTGCCTAAACCTCTTAGAAGATTTAATGTTCACTGGGATTTTTACCAGGAAGAGGAGTGGGAGAGAGGTGAGAACGAGCTTGAAATGTGGGGTGTGAAATTGGTACTAGAATATGTGGAAGTGGTCACATATTCCTCTAAGTGCTTCATGGGAACATAATTGTTCTCTGCACATTTGTCATAGGACTGCTGACAAAGTCCAGAGAATGTTGCTGAGGGAGTCACAGGTCACAAACTGGAATTAGAGATGGATAGAGAACACCACTGGGTCTGAACTTGCGCCTTAGGACACCTCCATTCATTTTACTCTGGCTTTCCTTAGAAAACCTGAGAATGGACACAAGGACCTGTTTCAGGCACATGCCTTCACTTTTGCAACCACACATCTGCAGGGCTGTCAGTCTCTTCTCCATCTTACCCTCGTGTTCTGGAGGGTGGACACCTCACTATTGAGGGAACAGAGTTTTCTTTTCAAAATCCAAAGGGTCATCAGAAAGAAGGCTAA
>NW_020867363.1:0-79119 GCF_003369695.1 Bos indicus x Bos taurus | reverse complement strand
ATTAAAGATCTAAACGTAGACCAGAAACTATAAAACTCCTAGAGGTGAACATAGGCAAAACACTCTCCGACATACATCACAGCAGGATCCCTCGACCCACCTCCCAGAATATTGGAAAAAAAGCAAAAATAAACAAATGGGACCTAATTAAACGTAAAAGCTTCTGCACAACAAAGGAAACTATAAGCAAGGTGAAAAGACAGCCTTCAGAATGGGAAGAAATAATAGCAAATGAAGCAACTGACAAACAACTAATCTCAAAAATATATAAGCAACTCCTACAGCTCAATTCCAGAAAATATTTTTAGTTTTTTAAAGAACTTCCATATTGCTCTACATAGTGGATGCACCAATTGATGGTCCTACCAGGAGTGTTCTTTACAGCACTGAACTTTATTTCCTCACCAGTCACATCCACAACTGGGCATTTTTCACTTGGTTCAGCCTCTTCATTCTTTATGGAGTTATTTCTCTGCTTCTCTTAGTAGCATATTGGCACCTAGTCATCTGGGAGTTCATCTTTCAGTGTCATATCTTTTCATACTGTTCATACAATTCATGGGGTTCTCAAGGCAAGAATACTGAAGTGGCTTGCTACTTCCCTTCTCCAATGGACCACGTTTTGTCAGAACTCTCCACCATGACCCATCTGTCTTGGGTGGCCCTACACAGCATGGCTCATGGTTCATTGAGTCGACAGGACTGTGATCCATGTGATCAGTTTGGTTAGTTTTCAGTCATTGTGGCTTTCATTCTGTCTGTCCTTTGATGGATAAGGATAAGAGGCTTGTGGAAGCTTCCTGAAGGGAGGGACTGGCTGTGGGGAATCTGGGTCTTGCTCTTGAAGGGTTGCATCTGTGAGCCATGTGTTACACTAGGATCTGTGACCTCTGGAGGAGAGAATTTCAATCCAGGGTCAGCGACAAGGTTTGAATACTTGGAGATTTTGTGCAGCAAAGTTTTACCAAAATATAACAGAGATGGAGAAAGCTTCTGACACAGACATCAGAAGGAAACAGAAAGAGGAGCCTGCTTGCTAGTTTTTAGCAAGGTGTTTTATGTCTGCTGGTGAGCTGCTAATCAGATAAATGAGACACCTCAAGGCTGAGGGAGTTTCACCAGGCCCCTCTCTCACAGTATGCATTTTTGAGATAGAATGGCATGAGGTGTCATGCCCAGCCTAAAACAATTGATACGAACACTGGTTTGTGGAGCCATTATCAGCCAAGGTTTGAGAAAGGAAAAAAATGGTTAGTCTTAGGCAGAACTGGTTTTGTCAACAAAAAAAGGGGAAAAAATACATCTGTCACTTGCACTTTATTTTTCCTGATGCCTGGGGACCTCTGGCCTCCTACCTATTACCCTCTCATTTCCCCCTTTTCTTTTAGGAGAATTATGTTGCCTAGGGAATGGGGTGGCATTCTCATCCCATAACTGCTTCCACTGATAAGGGGTGTTGTCCCTACATTCGTGAGGCAACATATTCTCCTAATCCTCGTTTTAAGGGTCTCTGATCTAGAGGCCCCAGGTAGTAGTTGGAGGAAGCTGTGGCACTCGTAGGAGTTTGGCCAACTGTTTGTAACTTAAAAGCCTTCATGTGGCTAGAAACAAATCCAACTACACAGATACAGATGCATGGAACAAAGAGCAAAAACAGAACAATCAGCAAAGTTAAAAGTCACCTTATGTCCATAGTTAAGGTACAAAATGTTACAGTAGTCCATTTTAGGATTGTTAGATGTCATCAGATTAAGAAGAGGGATCACATATGATTGTTGCTGTCGAAGGTAGTTGCAGACTTGGAGAAAGTCCTTTCCCTGACGTGGAGATGCCCACCCTGGGAAGCCTTCCACCGATGAGGGGGGGAGCACTCCGCAGACCCAGCAATTAGACCTGTTGTGGAATGTGGCTTAGGAATGAGCCCAGGACAGGAAGGTGGTGTCTTGAGAGTCAAACAGCAGAGTCAGGATTTTTGGAGTCAGCAGATGCAGGGCCACAGAGATTATTGGGCCCATATAAGAAGTGAAAAGTAAAATCATAGAGAATAAAGACATTAAAATGACATCACTTAGTCTGAGGGGTCAGTATGCCACTTTTTAACTCAAGTGTGGTATACCCATGAATCAGTTCTTGGCACCTTGACAGCCGTGAGAGAAGAAAGAGTAACCTGTTAAGGGCCTTCCCAGAGGGGCTTGAGAGATTGCCCCCACCCCCAGGGCCCAATGTCTTTATCAGGACCTCAGTTCCTGGCTCAAACAGTGGCTTGCTTGACTCAGAGGCTGAGTCAGGAGTCCCTTCCTGGAATTCCTGGGGAGAGAGACTTTGCTTTTAAAACCTGTCCAGCCACCACCACAGCATAATCTGTTTTCTGCTTCCCATCCCAAACAACAGAACTGTCATCTGTAAATAATTTCATGTCAGAATGATCTGATAGGGTGCCCATTAGATCTTCCCGAGCTGTATAGTTTAAGGTTAGAAATAGGGAACAATCGTGATCGGGTGTTTCATTTTTTTCTCAGGAAGGAAAGTGGCAGGATTTAAGTTTTCACAAACTTTAAGCTTAATTATTGGTCCTTCTAACAACAATGCTGATATTTAAGAATCCAACTGTCTGTCATCCAGATATTAACTTTAGAGCTTAAGATTTCACTGACATCATGGAAGTCAGTACAGTAAGAATTCGCCCATTAAAACTTAAGAGCTTCAGGTACTATTAAAGCAATAGTAGCAATTACTCTTAGACACGTGGCCACCGACATGCCACTACATCTAATTCTCTACTCAGGTATCCTAAAGGTTGCTGGTGAGGTCCTCGAGGTTGTGTCACAACTCCCTAGGCCATACCTTTTCTTTCAGTGACAAACATATTAAACTCTGATCCCGTGGGCAAGCTCAAAGCAGGAAATGCAGGAGATCAGCTTGAAGAGCCTTAAAAGTCATTTGAGTATCTGGAGACCAAATCATCTTGTTGCTTTGGGCTTGTTGAGTTTCAGTTATAAGTTTATATAAAGGCTGGACAAGTTTCCCATAACCCGGAATCCAAATGCTGCAGTACCTGTGATGACCCCAAATCCTCTCGATTGTCTTAAAGTAATAGGTAGGGGATAATTTAGTATAGGCTTAGTTCTCTTGGGCCTATGGCTCTCATCCCTTTGGGTATGATTAGGCCTTCAAATCAATGACTGAACAATATTTGGCTGATTCAGGAATTTCAGACAATAAAGTGTAAGAATTAGGCACCATGGGGTGTAAAGGAACCACAGTCTCATTTATTATTTGTAAATCTTGAACTAATCTCTATTTATGATTTGACTTTTTCACACCCAAAATAGGAGTGTTGCATGGACTGTTGCAGGGAATTAATAGCCTCTGCTCCTTTAAATTTTCAATGACAGGTTTTAACCCTTCTTTAACCTCGGGCTTTAGAGGATACTGCTTTTGATGTGGAAATATGTGAGGGTCTTTGAGCTTGACAGTGACAGGAATAGCATTTTGGGCTTGGCCCACAGTTTTTCCATCATCCCACACTCTAGGATTTACATTTTGTTCAGTTAATGGGAAAGAAATAGAGGGCTTCATATTCATGAAAACAGAGGCATGGGCCTTGCTCAGCATATCCCTCCCCAAAAGGGGTGAGGGAGACTCTGGCACGATCAGAAACTTGTGTGAAAACCGCACAGAGTCCCAATTGCAGCTTAGAGGACAACTGAAATAATAACATTTGGCTCATCCAGACAGTCCCATTACAGTAGTGGATTGGGGGAAAGTGGGCCAGGGACTTCAGTAAGCACAGAGTAAGTTGCCCTGGTGTCCAAAAGGAAGAAAACAGATTGCCCCCCCCCCCCCCCCCCCCGCCACACACACCAGTTATTAATATCTGGGATTCCTCAGGTGTATTTAGAATGGGAGCTTGTGTGGGTACCTTCAGTCTTGATTGTCCTGAGAGTCTGACCTCTCAGGGGCCTATGTCTCTGGGGGCAGTCTCTCCTGTGCGGTCCTTTGAAGACAGGACATGCACCCAGGGGTGGCTTAGAAGCCTGAGGGCAATCCCACTTGAGGTGCCCCTCCTTTCCACAGTAATAACAAATCCATCCCTTTCCACCAGGGTCCCTCTGGGCACTTTTTTCAGTCTGTCTCAGAATGGTTCTGACTGTCATTATTAGGGCTTCAGTCTGTTCCTTGGTCTTTCTCTGCCTTTCTTTCCTCTTCTCATATTCCCCTCCATAATAAACTGTCTGAGTCAGTTGCAACAAATTATCTAAAGACTGATTTGATACATACACTTGTTTCAGTAGCTTATAGCAGATATCTGGAGCCAACTGAGTGAGAAATCTGTCCTTTCAGATCACTCTTCCTCTTCACTTTCAGGATCAATCTCAGGAAAGCTGTGAAGGGCTTCTCACAGTCTGTCTAGGAATTTACCAGGTGTTTCCTTCTCTTCCTGTTCTATGTTTGCCAATTTGGCATAGTTTAAAGTCTTAGCATATGCTTGCCTGAGTCCTTCAAGAGTACACCTGACAAAATGACTCTGACCCCATCGCCCTTTAGCTGTGCTATAGTCCCAGTCTGATTCTTTTTTTTTTTTAAGTCGCTTCAGTCGTGTCCAACTCTGTGCGACCCCATAGACGGCAGCCCACCAGGCTTCCCCGTCCCTGGGATTCTCGAGGCAAGAACACTGGAGTGGGTTGCCATTTCCTTCTCCAATGCATGAAAGTGAAAAGTGAAAGTGAAGTCGCTCAGTCGTGTCCGACTCTATCGACCCCATGGACTGCAGCCTACCAGGCTCCTCCATCCATGGGATTTTCCAGGCAAAAGTACTGGACTGTGATTCTTTTTTTAAAATATAAATTTATTTATTTTAATTGGAAGCTAATTACTTTACAATATTGTATTGGTTTTGCAATACATCGACATGAATCTGCCACAGGTGTACTCGTGTTCCCCATCCTGAACCCCCCTCCCACCTCCCTCTCCATACCATCCCTCTGGGTCATCCCAATGCACCAGCCTCGAACATCCTGTATCATGCATCGAACCTGGACTGGCGATCCATTTAACATATGGTAATATACAAGTTTCAATGCCATTCTCCCAAATCATCCCACCCTCTCCCTCTCCCACAGAGTCCAAAAGACTGTTCTATACATCTGTGTCTCTTTTCCTGTCTCACATACAGGGTTATTGTTACTATCATTCTAAATTCCATATATATGCATTAGTATACTGTATTGGTGTTTTTCTTTCTGGCTTACTTCACTCTGTATAATAGGCTCCAGTTTCATCCACTTCATTAGAACTGATTCAAATGTATTCTTTTTAATGGCTGAGTAATACTCCATTGTGTATATGTACCACAGCTTTCTTATCCATTCATCTGCTGATGGACATCTAGGTTGCTTCCATGTCCTGTCTATTATAAACAGTGTTGCGATGAACATTAGGGTACATGTGTCTCTTTCAATTCTGGTTTCCTCGGTGTGTATGCCCATCAGTGGGATTGCTGGGTCGTATGGCAGCCAGTCTGGTTCTATAGTTGGGACCACCTGATTTCCAGTAGGGAGGGTGGCTATCTTGTCTTACCTCTTTTCTGCTAATTCATTACCAAGCCATTCATCTCCATAACTCCATAACTCAATAGCTTTCTCCAAAGCTCAAGTTTTTGAGTCAGGAGTTAGCATCTGCCCCAGGATATACATCACATCCTTTCAAGTAAGGTCATAAAGCAGAATAACACCCTTAAAGTCTCTAATATATTTTTCTGGGTCCTCTAAATAGTCTCCCAGGTCTTCTTTGATTCTTTGTATTTCTTGATAAGAAAAGGGCTCATTAACTCTCACAGATTGATTATTTTTCCTGGTGGGTGCTTTATGGAGAGGCAACATCTTGTTTGGCTGTTCCTCAGCCTGGTGGGCTGCCATCTATGGTGTTGCAAAGAGTTGGACACAACTCAAGCGACTTAGCAGCAGTAGCAGCAGCCTCTTTGGCTGCCCTTCACTTTTGATCCCAAGGATAGATTGGAGAAACCTGTTTTTCCTTATCTCTTTGTCTCCTGTCCTCCATCTCATCCTGTATGTCACTCTTAGTTTTAGCTGTCTGAGCCTCTTTCACTTTGATTGTCTGAGTTTCAGTTGAAACCAGAGTAGTCCGAGGTTATATTGAGACAGCAGTTTGAACTGCTACTGAGACTGGAGCAGTTTGAAATTCAGTTTGAGTTTCTACCAAGACAGAGGCAACCTGCCCCTGAGGGGTGCCCTGACTTTCAGTTTGCTCAGCTGGAAGCCCCCAATATGGGGGCAAAGTAGGAGGACAGGAGGGAGCTGAAGGTTTCACACCCAAATCTATACCCCGAGGACGTAAGTTTGGCATGTCTCTCAGAGAGAAAAAGAGGCAACACATATGCTACTTCTACCCATTCCCCTTGTTTTCTACAGATCTGGTCTAATTGTAAGACAATATTATAATTAAAGATGCTCCAACCGGCCACTGTTTCCCTTCCTCCAATGGATACCATGGCCATGCAGTATCACATAGGAAGATCAGGTGAGTCTTTTTAAGCCCTGGGGGTCGAATCTATCCCAGTTTTTCAGGATGCAGTTCAAAGGAGCGAGGCTGGAACTGTCAGCTCCCATCTGTAAGAGAGAAAAAGCAGCATCCAGCGGCCTTTTCTACCAGCGATGTCCCTCCCTGCTCTAGGTGGGGGTTGGAGACAGGAGCTAGAGCTCCACCTAGCTACCGAACGTGCTTTTGTCTGTCAGTTCAGTTCAGTTCAGTTCAGTTGCTCAGTCGTGTCCGACACTTTGCGACCCCATGAATCTCAGCATGCCAGGCCTCCCTGTCCATCACCAACTCCCGGAGTTCACTCAGACTCACGTCCATCGAGTCAGTGATGCCATCCAGACAGCTCATCCTCTGTCATCCCCTTCTCCTCCTGCCCCCCAATCCCTCCCAACATCAGAGTCTTTTCCAATGAGTCAACTCTTCACATGAGGTGGCCAGAGTACTGGAGTTTCAGCTTTAGCATCATTCCTTCCAAAGAAATCCCAGGGCTGATCTCCTTTAGAATGGACTGGTTGGATCTCCTTGCAGTCCAAGGGACTCTCAAGACTCTTCTCCAACACCACAGTTCAAAAGCATCAATTCTTTGGCTCTCAGCTTTCTTGATGGTCCAACTCTCACGTCCATACATGACCACAGGAAAACCCATAGCCTTGACTAGACGGACCTTTGTTGGCAAAGTAATGTCTCTGCTTTTGAATATGCTATCTAGGTTGGTCATCACTTTCCTTCCAAGGAGTGAGTGTCTTTTAATTTCATGGCTGCAGTCACCGTCTGTCTGTAGTGCATGATAAAACAACCAACAGCATGGATTCCAAGTCCTTTGAAAGTCTAAATTCTGACATGTTTGGTTAGTATTTCTAATTCCTCAGGCAGTAGTGAAATGGTCAAAGAGACCAGCAAAGGTGACTGAAGAAAGAAAGTTTGGTCCACACACTTCACCCATTTCTGGCCTCTCCCCTTGCAGGAACTTTGGGTGCCTCTTGGCCTTGGCAGGTCGGTATAAACCTCCAACAAGGCTTCCCTTGGGGCTGCCTTTGGTCATTATGAGGCGCCACAAAACCGCAGAACAGGGCTCAATGATGGCTCCGTGGCCAATTTCACATCTTATTCATGCTGCTTTCACACACACAGGCACACCATAGAGTTAGTAAAGTACTGTGGAAAGTGTGTTTACTAGGAGAACAGAGAACTGGAACTCCAAGCATCCTTACCTTGTCTTGAAGATCCCAGAGGAGCCCCCAAGATGAACGGTTGCTGCTCCAAGCCGTGTATTATACCAGGATTTGTGACCTCCAGAGGAGAGGATTTCAATCCGGGGTCAGAGACAAGGCTTGACTACTTGGAGCTTTTTGTGTAGCAAAATTTTATTAAAGTATAATATAGATAGAGAAAGCTTCTGACATAGACACCAGAAGAGTCTGGAAAGAGTGTCCCCTTTCTAGTTTTAAGCAAGGCATTTTATGTCTATTAGCGAGCTTCTGCTGCTGCTGCTGCTAAGTCGCTTCAGTTGTGTCTGACTCTGTGCGACCCCATAGACGGCAGCCCACCAAGCCCCGCCATCCCTGGGATTCTTTCTAATCAGATAAAAGAAACACCTCCAGGCTGAGAGACTTTCACCAGGTTCTTCTCCCACAATATGCATTTTTGAGATAGGATGGCACGATGTCATCCCCGGCCATAAAACAATTGACATGAACTTTGGTTTGTTGAGCCATTAGAAGCCCAAGTTTTGAGAAAACAAAAGGTTAGTCTTAAGCAGAACTGATTTTGTCAACAGAGAAGGGGAAAAAGTCTGCCATTTTTTTATTTCCTCCTGCCGCTTGGGGACCTCTGGCCTTCCTTCCTGTTACCCTCTCAATTCCACAAATAAGGGATATCATATGATATTTCTCCTTCTCTGTCTGACTTATTTCACTCAGTATGACAATCTCTAGACCCATCCTGTTTGCTGCAAATGCATGACTTCATTATTTTTACTGGGTGAGTAATATTCCATTATATATATGTACCACATCTTCTTTATTCACCCCTCTGTTGATGGACATTTAGGTTGCTTCCATGTCTTGGCTTCCATGTCTGCAGTTCATGGGGTAGCAAAGAGTCGGACACAACTAAGCAACTGAACAACAACATGTCTTGGCTATTGTAAACAGACCTTCGATGAACCCTGGGGTTCAAGGATCCTTTCTGATCATGTCCAGGAGTGGGATTACAGGATCCTAAGATAGCCCCAGAGGTTCCATCTTGTTCTTTCATTCAAAACATACTCCTCGGCCTTCTCATTGTGTTTCACTTTCTCCCTTTGCCATTTTGAAATTGGTTGAAACAGTAACCTTTCCCAGTCCTGAAGGCAAGTCCTTGTTGGGAGTGTCTGTATACTGTCTATGTGAGCCCATTTGCTTTAGTTGGGAATGGTTCTAAAGTGAGCTTGGAGTGGATCTTCCCCCTGGTACACTGGCAGCTGCTGCCTCAATGGGAGGTTGAGCTAGATTCAGAGGAGTTAGACTCAGAGCCAGATGTGAGCTGGGGCTTTTCCTAGACTCCATGAAATCATCATCCTAACTGTCTGATGCTTTTGAATTGTGGTACTGGAGAAGATGCTTGAGAGTCCCTTGGACAGCAAGGAGATACTGCATTATAACGTTTGCAAAGACAATAGCTCTGCTGTCTCGTTAGGACCAGATCCACGTTGCAGAGAGAGCTAAAAACAGAGCAGACACTACCTAGGGGATGACACCATCCACAGTCTAGGAAAAATACTCACTTTGCTATACAGTGGGGATTCCCTGGTGGCTTAGCAGTAAAGAATCTGCCTGCCAATTCAGGAGACATAGGTTTGATCCCTGGGTGGGGAAGATCCCCTGGAGAAGGAAATGGCAATCTACTCCAGTTTCTCGCCTGGGAAACCCCATGGACAGAGGAGCCTGGCAGACTGCAGTCCATGGGGTCACAGAGTCAGAAAGGACTGAGCGACTATAACAACAACAACAAAATCAACTGTACTGAAGTTAAGAAAATGAAATGATCTGAATGCATGTACCTGACAAAGACTCATATGCATCATACATGCTCAATTCCTGCAAACAACCCTTGAATGTTTAATGAGGGGTGACATGCAAATGAAAAAGAAACACAAGAAAAGGTGCTCAGCATTTTAAAAACCACAATGAAATACCTCTGTCCCCCATGCAAATGGATAAAAGTCAAAGTACTGATAATACCAAGTGGTGCTCAGGAAGAGGAGGAAGTGAAACTCTTCAATATTCCTGGGTTATTGTAAACTATTGCAAACATTTTAGAGTTTTGTCAGTTTCTTTGAAAGTGGATCATTAACATATGACCTAGCAATTACACCCAAGGTATTTACCCAAGAAAAATGAGACATGCGGCCACACACACACACAAACACAAATATTGTATTAGAATGATCATAGCATCTTTATTCATGGTAGAAAAATGGAAATAATTCAAATAGACATCAATAGGAACATGGATAAACAAATTGTGATATACAATAGTGTGAAATGGTACTTAGCGATTAAAAGGCACAGACTAGCAACATATGCATGAAGTGGATGAATTCTAAAATCATGATGAGAGAAACATGGCAGACACCAGGCAGACACAGTGTATTATTCCATGTATAGGGGCTTTAAGAACTGACAGAATTAATCTGTTGCTATAGAAATCAGAATAATTGTTTCTGGGGTGGAAGACTGGGGATACATGATTGAAAGGATTACGTGGGAACTTTCAGAAATAATGCAAATACTCCATATCTTGATTTGATTGATACAGTTGATAGATATACAAGCAGGAGATTTGGGTTCAAAACTGGGTTGGGAAGATTCCCTGGGAAAGGAAATGGCAATCCACTGTATTATTCTTGCCTGGCAAATTCCATGGATGGAGAAGCCTGTGGGCTACAGTCCATGGGATTACAAAGAGTTGGACACAACTTAGAAACTAGACGACAACAACAAATACACGTATATACATTTGGAAACTCACCAGATTTAAGACCTACATGTCTCTGCGTAAAATACTTGAAAACACTATTCTTAATTATTTGCAAATAACACTGCAACACTACACAAAATATTATTCAACCTAAGCATACATTGTGCCAACAGTTCTCCTGTAGGATAAATCAGTTCTCATGGATGGTTGAGTCATATGGCTAATTCTTTCTCCAGGGTGATTGGGAGGATGATATGGAAGAACTTGTCACATTCAGACTGAAGTATTGCTTCTTTTCCCCGGGAAGTCGGATGATTTTTCCACCTCCATGTGTGAATTTGTGGGAGAGACAGAAATATAATTAATGCTGAAATATTCCTGAAAGTAAGTTTTGAAATCATTTGATGGGAATTTCCTGACAAAAAGATGAGATTGATATTGAAGCATGGATCCCAGGGCAAGTCTGAGTGTTTTTCTTCCAGGCTTAATGTACTTAACTTTGTTTTTTGTATCTCAGAAAGTTGAAGATATGAAAGTAAGCATAAGTTGATGAAGTCTGGTCCCCTTAACTCACCCATGAGGAGACTGACCTCAAATTCACATCCAAATTAATTTTGGAAGTAGGTCTAAAACCAAGCTCTCATGCTCTTACATCTCACCTAAACTCGTCTTATTTATCCCTCCGTTCCTTTTCCTTCATCATTATCAAGTAAAAGAAGAAAAGTGTTTTGTGATGTCTATTACTTTCTTCAAGTACTATTTTGCCTATGCCAACAGTCCTTAAATTATGTCTTCTTTTTTTAAAAAACACCAGTGTTGGGGGAGGAGCCAAGATGGCGGAGGAGTAGGACGGGGAGAACACTTTCTCCCCCACAAATTCATCAAAAGAGCATTTAAACGTCGAGTAAATTCCACAAAACAACTTCTGAATGCTGGCAGAGGACATCAGGAACCCAGAAAAGCAACCCAACTCTTCGAAAGGAGGTAGGAAAAAATATTAAAAACAAAAAAAAAAGAGACAAAAGAGGGAGGGACGGAGTTCCGTCCCGGGAAGGGAATCTTAAAAAGAGAGAAGTTTCCAAACACCAGGAAACCTTCTCACTGCCGAATCTGTGCCGAGCTTTGGAGCACAGAGGGCAACATAACAGGGAGAAAAAATAAATAAGCAATTAAAACTCGCAGATTGCGAGCCCTACGGTAACTCCCTTAGCGGAGAAGCAGGGCAGACGCCTGCATCCGCCATTAGCAAGCCAGGGCTGGGCAGGGAGGCGCGGCGTGGGCTGCATCGCTGAGAGTAAGAATCTGGCCTGAATACCCTGAGCGCTATCTGAGCAAAATAATTTGGGCTAGCAAACCAGACTGTGGGATATCTACCACGCGAAAAGCCAGCCCTAACCTAAGACCGCCAGGCCCGCGCACGGAACAAAGGACTGAACAGAGATAGCCGGCTGCAGATCATCCCCCTCCGGTGACAGGCAGCCAGAGCCGGAAGGGGGCAATCGCAGCCCCAGAGAGACATTATCTATAAAACTGTAAGCAGGCTTCTTTGCTAACTAAAACTTCTTGGGGGTCTGGATGGTCAACATCTGCCTGAGAAGGTGCGCCGGTTTTACACCCAGATAACCGAGTGGCGGGGAGGCGATAAGTCGCAGCATTGGCGCTCGCCAAACACCTCATCACCTGAGCTGCTTGGACCTGGGAAGAGCACAAAACGCAGGCCCAACTGAGTCTGCGCCTCTGAGGACTACCCGAGTGCCTGAACCTGAGCGGCTTGGACCTGGGAGGTGCATGCAGCCCAGGGCCAGCCTCGGATTGTTCCCGGCGGAACAACCTAGAGTCCGAGCAGTGTGGACAGGGTGGCTACATGCGCCGTGAGCGGGGGCAGACCCAGGGTGGCTGAGGCACTGCGAGCCCACGCCAGTGTTATTTGTTTGCAGCATCCCTCCCTCCCTCCCCACAGCGCGACTGAACAAGTAAGCCTAAAAAAAAAAAAAAAAAAGTGTCCTCTGCCGTGCCCTTTGTGTCAGGGCGGAAACCAGATACTGAAGAGACTAGCAAACAGAAGAAGATATAACAGAGGGAAACGCCTTGGAAGCTACAGGCAATAGATCAAAACCCTGTGGTTACTACGGACTACATAGGAAGGGGCCTATAGATCTTGAGAAATATAAATCTGACCAAGGAACTAGCCAAAAATGAACTGAATCCACAACACCCACAAAAAAAAAAAAAAAAAAGTCCTAGATATATTTTTATTATTTTTACGATCATTGTTTCTTTTTTTTAATTAAAAAAAATTTTAAGTCCTCTATTGTTCCTTTAATTTTCACTTTTATAACCTATTACTTTGCAAAAAAAAAAAAAGACCCTATTTTTTTCTTCTTCAGCAAACTTCATATATATATATTTTATAATTTTTTGACCTTGTTTTTGTTTGTTTTGTTTGTTTGTTTTCTTCATTTCTTTAACATTATATTTTTGAAATTCCAAACTCTACTCTAGATTTTTAATTTTCGCTTTTTGGTATATGTTATCAATTTTGTACCTATAGTTTTTTTTTATATAATTTCTGTGACTTTTTTTTTTTTCTTCTTCTTCTCTGTTTCTTTCTCTTCTTCTTTTATATAACATTGTATATCTGAAATTCCAAACTTTACTCTAGATTTTTAATTTATGCTTTTTGGTATTTGATATCAATTTTGTACCTGTATTTTCTTTATAATTTTTGTGACATTGTTCGTATTTGTTTGTTTGTTTTCTCTCTTTATTTTTCTTCTTCTTCTTCTTCTTCTTTTTTTTTTTAACATTGTACTTTTGAAATTCCAAACTCTACTCTAGATTTTTAATTTTTGCTTTCTGGTATTATCAATTTTGTACCTGTACTTTCTTTATAATTTTCGCGACCTTGTTTGTTCTTGTTTGTTCGTTTTTTCTCTCTTTCTTTTCCTTCTTCTTTTCTTTAACATCGTATTTTTGAAATTCCAAACTCTACTCTAGATTTTTAATTTTTGCTTTCTGGTATTAGTTATCAATTTTGTACCTGTACTTTCTTTATAATTTTCGCGACCTTGTTTGTTTTTGTTTGTTTTTTCTCTCTTTCTTTTCCTTCTTCTTTTCTGTAACATCGTATTTTTGAAATTCCAAACTCTAGTCTAGATTTTTAATTTTTGCTTTCTGGTATTAGTTATCAATTTTGTACCTGTACTTTCTTTATAATTTTCGTGACCTTGTTTGTTTTTGTTTGTTCATTTTTTCTCTCTTTCTTTTCCTTCTTCTTTTCTTTAACATCGTATTTTTGAAATTCCAAACTCTACTCTAGATTTTTAATTTTTGCTTTTATGTATTTGTTACCAATTTTGTACCTTTAAGGACCCAATCTTCAGGACCCATTTTTCACTAGGGAGTGAGATTACTGGCTTGACTCCTCTCTCTCCCTTTGGACTCTCCTTTTTCTCCACCAGGTCGCCTGTGTCTCCTCCCTAACCCCTCTCTACTCTACCCAACTCTGTGAATTTCTGTGTGTTCCAGACGGTGGAGAACACTTAGGGAACTGATTACTGGCTGGATCTGTCTCCCTCCTTTTCATTCCCCCCTTTTATCCTTCTGGCCACCTCTGTTACCTTCCTCCTTCTTCTCTTCTCTGTATAACCTCGTGAACATCTCTGAGTGGTCCAGTTGTGGAGTGCACATAAGGAAGTGACTACCGGCTAGCCCACTCTCTCCACTATTGATTCACCTCATCTCATTTGGGTCACCTCTAACTCCCTCCTCCCTCTTCTCTTCTCCATGTAACCCTGTGAACCTCTCTGAGTGACCCTCACTGTAGAGAAACTTTTCATCTTTAATGTAGATGTTTTATCAATGGTGCTGTATAGAAGGAGAAGTTTTGAAACTACTGTAAAAATAAGACCGATAACCGGAAGCAGGAGACTTAAGTCCAAACCCTGACTCCAGGGAACTCCTGACTCCAAGGAACATTAATTGACAGGAGCTCATCAAATGCCTCCATACCGACACTGAAACCAAGCACCACACAAGGGCCAATAAGTTCCAGGGCAAGACACACCAAGCAAATTCTCCAGCAACAAAGGAACACAGCCCTGAGCTTCAAGATACAGGCTGCCCAAAGTCACCCCAAAACTATAGACATCTCATAACTCATTACTGGACATTTCATTGCACTCCAGAGAGAAGAAATACAGCTCCACCCACCAGAACACCGACACAAGCTTCCCTAACCAGGAATCCTTGACAAGCCACCTGTACAAACCCACACACAGTGAGGAAACGCCACAATAAAGAGAACTCCACAAACTGCCAGAATACAGAAAGGACACCCCAAACTCAGCAATTTAAACAAGATGAAGAGACAGAGGAATACTCAGCAGATAAAGGAACAGGATAAATGCCCACCAAACCAAACAAAAGAGGAGGAGATAGGGAATCTACCTGATAAAGAATTCCGAATAATGATAGTGAAACTGATCCAAAATCTTGAAACTAAAATGGAATCACAGATAAATAGCCTGGAGACAAGGATTGAGAAGATGCAATAAAGGTTTAACAAGGACCTAGAAGAAATAAAAAAGAGTCAATATATAATGAATAATGCAATAAGTGAAATTAAAAATACTCTGGAGGCAACAAATAGTAGAATAACAGAGGCAGAAGACAGGATTAGTGAATTAGAAGATAGAATGGTAGAAATAAATGAATCAGAGAGGATAAAAGAAAAACGAATTAAAAGAAATGAGGACAATCTCAGAGACCTCCAGGACAATATTAAACGCTACAACATTTGAATCATAGGGGTTCCAGAAGAAGAAGACAAAAAGAAAGACCATGAGAAAATACTTGAGGAGATAATAGTGGAAAACTTCCCTAAAATGGGGAAGGAAATAATCACCCAAGTCCAAGAAACCCAGAGAGTCCCAAACAGGATAAACCCAAGGAGAAACACCCCAAGACACATATTAATCAAATTAACAAAGATCAAACACAAAGAACAAATATTAAAAGCAGCAAGGGAAAAACAACAAATAACACACAAGGGAATTCCCATAAGGATAACAGCTGATCTTTCAATAGAAACTCTTCAAGCCAGGAGGGAATGGCAAGACATACTTAAAATGATGAAAGAAAATAACCTACAGCCCAGATTATTGTACCCAGCAAGGATCTCATTCAAGTATGAAGGAGAAATCAAAAGCTTTTCAGACAAGCAAAAGCTGAGAGAATTCTGCACCACCAAACCAGCTCTCCAACAAATACTAAAGGATATTCTCTAGACAGGAAACACAAAAACGGTGTATAAACTCGAACCCAAAACAATAAAGTAAATGGCAACGGGATCATACTTATCAGTAATTACCTTAAACGTAAATGGGTTGAATGCCCCAACCAAAAGACAAAGACTGGCTGAATGGATACAAAAACAAGACCCCTACATATGTTGTCTACAAGAGACCCACCTCAAAACAGGGGACACATACAGACTGAAAGTGAAGGGCTGGAAAAAGATTTTCCATGCAAATAGGGACCAAAAGAAAGCAGGAGTAGCAATACTCATATCAGATAAAATAGACTTTAAAACAAAGGCTGTGAAAAGAGACAAAGAAGGTCACTACATAATGATCAAAGGATCAATCCAAGAAGAAGATATAACAATTATAAATATATATGCACCCAACATGGGAGCATCACAGTACGTAAGACAAATGCTAACAAGTATGAAAGGAGAAATTAACAATAACACAATAATAGTGGGAGACTTTAATACCCCACTTACACCTATGGATAGATCAACTAAACAGAAAATTAACAAGGAAACACAAACTTTAAATGATACAATAGACCAGTTAGACCTAATTGATATCTATAGGACATTTCATCCCAAAACAATGAATTTCACTTTTTTCTCAAGCGCACATGGAACCTTCTCCAGGATAGATCACATCCTGGGCCATAAAGCTAGCCTTGGTAAATTAAAAAAAAATAGAAATCATTCCAAGCATTTTTTCTGACCACAATGCAGTAAGATTAGATCTCAATTACAGGAGAAAAACTATTAAAAATTCCAGCATATGGAGGCTGAACAACACACTGCTGAATAACCAACAAATCACAGAAGAAATCAAAAAAGAAATCAAAATTTGCATAGAAACGAATGAAAATGAAAACACAACAACCCAAAACCTGTGGGACACGGTAAAAGCAGTCCTAAGGGGAAAGTTCATAGCAATACAGGCACACCTCAAGAAACAAGAAAAAAGTCAAATAAATAACCTAACTCTACACCTAAAGCAACTAGAAAAGGAAGAAATGAAGAACCCCAGGGTTAGTAGAAGGAAAGAAATCTTAAAAATTAGAGCAGAAATAAATGCAAAAGAAACAAAAGAGACCATAGCAAAAATCAACAAAACCAAAAGCTGGTTCTTTGAAAGGATAAATAAAATTGACAAACCATTAGCCAGACTCATCAAGAAACAAAGGGAGAAAAATCAAGTCAACAAAAATTAGAAACGAAAATGGAGAGATCACAACAGACAACACAGAAATACAAAGGATCATAAGAGACTACTATAAACAATTATATGCCAATAAAATGGACAACGTGGAAGAAATGGACAAATTCTTAGAAAAGTACAACTTTCCAAAACTGGACCAGGAAGAAATAGAAAATCTTAACAGACCCATCACAAGCATGGAAATTGAAACTGTAATCAAAAATCTTCCAGCAAACAAAAGCCCCGGTCCAGACGGCTTCACAGCTGAATTCTACCAAAAATTTAGAGAAGAGCTAACACCTATCCTGCTCAAACTCTTCCAGAAAATTGCAGAGGAAGGTAAACTTCCAAACTCATTCTATGAGGCCACCATCACCCTAATACCAAAACCTGACAAAGATGCCACAAAAAAAGAAAACTACAGGCCAATATCACTGATGAACATAGATGCAAAAATCCTTAGCAAAATTCTAGCAATCAGAATCCAACAACACATTAAAAAGATCATACACCATGATCAAGTGGGCTTTATCCCAGGGATGCAAGGATTCTTCAATATCTGCAAATCAATCAATGTAATACAGCACATTAACAAATTGAAAAATAAAAACCATATGATTATCTCAATAGATGCAGAGAAAGCCTTTGACAAAATTCAACATCCATTTATGATAAAAACTCTCCAGAAAGCAGGAATAGAAGGAACATACCTCAACATAATAAAAGCTATATATGACAAACCCACAGCAAACATTATCCTCAATGGTAAAAAATTGAAAGCATTTCCTCTAAAGTCAGGAACAAGACAAGGGTGCCCACTTTCACCATTACTATTCAACATAGTTTTGGAAGTTTTGGCCACAGCAATCAGAGCAGAAAAAGAAATAAAAGGAATCCAAATTGTTAAAGAAGAAGTAAAACTCTCACTATTTGCAGATGACATGATCCTCTACATAGAAAACCCTAAAGATTCCACCAGAAAATTACTAGAAATAATCAATGACTATAGTAAAGTTGCAGGATATAAAATCAACACACAGAAATCCCTTGCATTCCTATACACTAATAATGAGAAAACAGAAAGAGAAATTAAGGAAACAATTCCATTCACCATTGCAATGGAAAGAATAAAATACTTAGGAATATATCTACCTAAAGAAACTAAAGACCTATATATAGAAAACTATAAAACACTGGTGAAAGAAATCAAAGAGGACACTAATAGATGGAGAAATATACCATGTTCATGGATTGGAAGAATCAATATAGTGAAAATGAGTATACTACCCAAAGCAATTTATAGATTCAACGCAATCCCTATCAAGCTACCAACAGTATTCTTCACAGAGCTAGAACAAATAATTTCACAATTTGTATGGAAATACAAAAAACCTTGAATAGCCAAAGCGATCTTGAGAAAGAAGAATGGAACTGGAGGAATCAACCTACCTGACTTCAGGCTCTACTACAAAGCCACAGTTATCAAGACAGTATGGTACTGGCACAAAGGCAGAAATATTGATCAATGGAATAAAATAGAAAGCCCAGAGATAAATCCACGCACATATGGACACCTTATCTTTGACAAAGGAGGCAAGAATATACAATGGATTAAAGACAATCTCTTTAACAAGTGGTGCTGGGAAATCTGGTCAACCACTTGTAAAAGAATGAAACTGGACCACTTTCTAACACCATACACAAAAATAAACTCAAAATGGATTAAAGATCTCAACGTAAGACCAGAAACTATAAAACTCCTAGAGGAGAACATAGGCAAAACACTCTCCAACATACATCACAGCAGGATCCTCTATGACCCACCTCCCAGAATATTGGAAATAAAAGCAAAAATAAACAAATGGGACCTAATTAACCTTAAAAGCTTCTGCACATCAAAGGAAACTATTAGCAAGGTGAAAAGACAGCCTTCAGAATGGGAGAAAATAATAGCAAATGAAGCAACCGACAAACAACTAATCTCAAAAATATACAAGCAACTCCTACAGCTCAACTCCAGAAAAATAAATGACCCAATCAAAAAATGGGCCAAAGAACTAAATAGACATTTCTCCAAAGAAGACATACAGATGGCTAACAAACACATGAAAAGATGCTCAACATCACTCATTATCAGAGAAATGCAAATCAAAACCACTATGAGGTACCATTTCACACCAGTCAGAATGGCTGCGATCCAAAAGTCTACAAATAATAAATGCTGGAGAGGGTGTGGAGAAAAGGGAACCCTCTTACACTGTTGGTGGGAATGCAAACTAGTACAGCCACTATGGAGAACAGTGTGGAGATTCCTTAAAAAACTGGAAATAGAACTGCCTTATGATCCAGCAACCCCACTGCTGGGCATACACACTGAGGAAACCAGAAGGGAAAGAGACATGTGTACCCCAATGTTCATCGCAGCACTGTTTATAATAGCCAAGACATGGAAGCAACCTAGATGTCCATCAGCAGATGAATGGATAAGAAAGCTATGGTACATATACACAATGGAGTATTACTCAACCATTAAAAAGAATACATTTGAATCAGTTCTAATGAGGTGGATGAAACTGGAGCCTATTATACAGAGTGAAGTGAGCCAGAAGGAAAAACATAAATACAGTATACTAACGCATATATATGGAATTTAGAAAGATGGTAGCAATAACCCTGTGTACGAGACAGCAAAAGAGACACTGATGTATAGAACAGTCTTATGGACTCTGTGGGAGAGGGAGAGGGTGGGAAGATTTGGGAGAATGGCAATGAAACATGTAAAATATCATGTAGGAAACGAGTTGCCAGTCCAGGTTCGATGCACGATGCTGGATGCTTGGGGCTGGTGCACTGGGACGGCCCAGAGGGATGGTATGGGGAGGGAGGAGGGAGGAGGGTTCGGGATGGGGAACACATGTATACCTGTGGCGGATTCATTTTGATATTTGGCAAAACTAACACAATTATGTAAAGTTTAAAAATAAAATAAAATTAGGAAAAAAAAGAAAACAAACAAACAAACAAACAAAAACACCAGTGTTCTACAAAATGTAAAGACATTTTCTGCTGGAAAAAAAAATCCTGGCTAAACATGTTTGGCAAGTCCCAAGTTCTGTGGCCTCTCTGAAGGTTTACAAAGCACAGGCCTGGTTAAGGCTCAGAGCCTACCAGCAGTGAAACCTGTTTGGCAACTTGTGGAACTCATGAACAAGGATATCTTAGTTACAGTATAATATAAATTAGAAAGAGTTTTATTCACGTTTTTGTAACTCCAAGGTTTGGACTCAGATTGCTGTTGTTATTTAGTTGCTAAATTGTGTCCAACTCTTTTGGGACCCCATGGACTATATAGCCTGCCAGGCTCCTATGTCCATGGGATTTCCCAGGTGAGGACACTGGAGTGGTTTGCCATTTCCTTCTCCAGGGGATCTTCCTGAGCCAGGGATCTAATCCGCATCTCCTGCATTGACAGGCAGGTTCTTTACCACTGAGCCACCGGGGAAGCCCTTGCACTTAGAAACCAATAATCCCAGAAAAACAAAATCTTTCACTGTGCAGATTATGTGTGGGTAAGTATGCTATTACCCTACCCTAGAGATGCTCAATGTCAGATATTGCACAGTAAGCTGAGACAGAGATGCTAACAGGTTCCTGTGCCAAGAGTCAATGTGTGGTCCAGTCAGACTATTGGGGGAGGGGCAGACCGAACTGCCGACCGGTTTGAAGAGAATAATTCAAATTAGGAAACAGCATGGACTAGGAGAGGAAATCATCTTACCATGTGGGTTTGGCTGGTAGAGCTGGAAAGGATGTAGCTGTCAGACTCTGTCTTTTTATTCATCCTCCTAAGCCACTTTATGTACTCATCTCTCACCTGAAAAAGATGGTAAACAAAAATCTTGCGTTTTAATGCTTTCTGGCTATATGCACAATGCTACCGAAAATAGTACTTTCCCCCATTTTTATTTGCAGATGGTCCGCGGAGGCCATATCAGATAGATTGATCTATGAGTGATTTTGTGTTCGTCGCTCAGTCATGTCCAGCTCTTTGTGACCCCATGTACTGTAGCCCACCAGGTTCCTCTGCCCATGGAATTCTTCAGGCAAGAATACCGGAGGGATTGCCATGCCCTTCTCCAGGGGGGTCTTCCCAGCACAGGGATCAACCCCAGGTCTCCTGCATTGCTGGCAGATTCTTTATCATCTGATCCGCCAGGGAGGCCCCTATGAGTGATTACAGAGATATTATTTGTGGATCAGCCTATGCACCTTTATGCTAATGATAACTCAACATTTATATTATCCTTAAGAACATGAGCAGTTTTCTGTAACCACTGAGAACTGCTTCCTCCTCTCAATGTTGTTGTTGATGTTCAGTTGCTAAGTCTTATCCCACTCTTTGAGACCCCATGGACTGCAGCACACCAGGTTTCCCTGTCCTTCAGTATCTCCTGGGATTTGCTCAAACTTACATCCATTGAGTCGATGATGCCATCCAACTGTCACATCCTCTGTTGCCCCTTTCTCCCCCTGCCCTCAGTCTTTCCCAGTGTCACGGTCTTCCAATGAGTTGGCTCTTAGCGTCAGGTGCCAAAATATTGGAGCTTCAGCTTCAGCTTCAGCATCAGTCCAATGTATATCAGTTCCAATGTATGTTCACGGTTGATTTCCTTTAGAATTAACTGGTTTGATCTCCTTGCTGTCCAAGGGACTCTGAAGAGTCTTCTCCAGCACCACAGTTTGAAGTGTCAATTCTTCAGCGCTCAGCCTTCTTTATGGTTCAACTCTTACATTTATACCTGACTACACGTCTCTCTGAGATCCATACAACCCCACTGGAGGGAAACCTAGCAAAATCCATCTATTTATCAAGTCAGAATGCAGTGCAAAATCACTGCTTAAAAAGTTTATGTGGTATGATACATGTTTCAATGCCATTCTCCCAAATCATCCCACCCTCTCCCTCTCCCACAGAGTCCAAAAGACTGTTCTATACATCTGTGTCTCTTTTGCTGTCTCACATACAAGGTTATCGTTACCAGGTTCGATGCAGGATACAGGATGCTTGGGGCTGGTGCGCTGGGATGACCCAGAGGGATGGTACGGGGAGAGAGGCGGGAGGGGGGTTCAGGATGGGGAGCACGTGTACACCCGTGGCGGATTCATGTCGATGTATGGCAAAACCAATACAATATTGTAAAGTAATTAGCCTCCAATTAAAATAAATACATTTAAATTAAAAAAAAAAGTTTATGTGGTCCAGCCAATGCTGGCACCTGGATCATCACTACCACCCTATTCTCCTACACTCAGAGCACTGCCCTCACTACACATCTTTGGGTTCTGGGACTGGCAAGGGTTTCCACATCAGCTTTACTGCCCTTCTTTGGCTGGTTGTCTCCTACCCACCTTAAGCCCCTCACCGTCAAGTCTAAAGAAGCCCTACCTGGTAGTTTAATATCTCCCTAACAATTTTCCCCAAGGTGAAAATCACAGTTGGTTATTCATGTCTAATTATGTTGTTTCCCATTTCTGATTTCTTCACTGTTCAGAAAGCAGCCCCTGGATCCCCCAGAGCCAAGCAAGTAATAATCATTAACATATAATATGAATAGTAAGAAATGGAAACCACTGTCCCCCAAACTTTAGTTTTGCTGCTGTTAGACCCCATATTCATGATCTGAGAAGAATGGGGCCACTACCATCCAATACTCATTACAGATTCATGAGTTGGGAAACTGGAAAACTGGAAAACGGAGACTTGAATGCCCAAAGGAGAATCAAGATGGCAGAGTGGTAGGATGTGGAACTCACCTCATCCTACAGATACATAAAAAATGTTTCTACAAACAGGGGCTTGAACTCCCAGACTCAGTGGAGAATGGTAGGCTTGGGGAAAACGGGAACACACCATCAGGCAGAAGGGCATCATGTGGGAGAGAAGGGCTAGCCAGGTAAACGCATGAGAGGACCCCAGCTGGGAGCTGGGAAGAAGACAGGATGGGTCCTATTACCTGCTGGTTGAGGACGCAGTGGACCAGGAAGATGTAGACTCCCTGCAGGACGTTGGTGATGGTGAACGCATAGGCGATGATGGATCTGATGGGTTCCTTTATCAGTTCAGCGAGAAAGAAGCCAAGGCACCAGGAACAGCCCAAGAGGAAGAGCTGAGCAATGGCTTTAAACGTCAGCATCCTGTTAACACCAAGAAGGAGAGTCACCAACTCACCACCTTCTCTCTTGAATAGTATATTGTCCTGTCTTCAGGCCCCATCTGCCTTCCTCTCCAGTTGTTCTTTAGTTGCTAAGTCATACCTGACTGTTTGCAACCCCATGGACTGTAGCCTCCAGGCTCCTCCGTCTATGGGATTTTCCAGGCAAGAATACTGGAGTGGGTTGCCATTTCCTTCTCCAGGGGATCTTCCCAACCCAGGGATTGAGCCTAGATCTCCTGTATTGGCAGGAAGATTCTTTACCACTGAGCCACCTGGGAAGCCTATTCTCTCCAGTTACTGGTGAAATTTTCTCAAGCCAAGATGGACTTGGAGAAACTGTGGTTGTGATGCAATATTTGGAAGTAATGCTATTATTTTCATTGTAAAAACTTTAATAGATGAACATGAGTTTATTCCATGGGTGTTTTCCTCTAATGTGAATGTTTATAACTGGAATGATATTTTGTGGTGGTGGTGGTTGTTAGTCGCTAAGTCGTGTCCAACTCTTGTGACCCAATGGACTGTAGCCCGCCAGGCTCCTGTGTCCATGGGATTTCCCAGGCAAGTGTGGTATTTTACCACTACTTATTTTGATGCAGCAGAATACACATAACACAAAATTTACTGCAACTATATTTAAACATACAGTTCATAGGCATTAAATACATTCACATTGTTGTACTACCAGCAACACTATCTTTCTACTGAGCTTTTATTTCACCCTGAAAAACTGAAACTGTATCCATTAAACAATAAGTACCCATTTCTTCATACTCTCATCTCTTGGCAACATCAATTCTACTTTCTGTTTCTGTGAATCTTCTCATTAATTTCAAGGTTTCAAATGCATATGATTTTAAGGGTGATTCTCATTTGACAGTGGTTCCTAACAGGGTAGGCAACTCTCTACAGATGACTGTTTAGGGGCTTCCCGGAGACTCAGTAGGTAAACAATCTGCCTACTGATGCAGGAGATATGGATTTGATCCCTGGGTTGGGAAGATTCCCTGGAGGAGGAAATAGCAACCCACTTCAGTATTCTTGTCTGGGAAATCCCATGGATAGAGGAGCCTGGTGGGCTACTGTCCATGAGGTTGCAAAGCATTGGGCACCACTTGGTAACCGAGCATGCATGCATGCTTGAAAAAGCAATCCTTTAGGGCTACAACCTATGCTAAGCCCATAAAACTGTCTAAACCCATTTTACCTTGTGTTTTGTATCTTGGACACATCTTTATTGAGGGAAGAAAGTCGATCTCTCAAAATCCACAGGGTTATCAAATAAAAGATTAAGTTTATCTGAAAGAAAAAAAAATAAGATACTAATTGTGGACCAACATACAGAGTCATTTTTTTTTTTTTTTTATGATGGCCATTCTGACCCGTGTGAGGTGAACTACTCTTTGTAGTTTTGATCTGCATTTCTCTGATAGTTCATGATGTTGAGCATCTTTTCATGTGTCTCTTGGCCATCTGTGTGTCTTCTTTGGAGAAATGTCTACATAGGTCTTCTGCCCATTTTTTGATTGGGTGTGTTTCTTCTCATATTGAGTTTTCATGAGCTGTTTGTGTATTTTGGAGATTCATTCCTTGTAAGTTGCTCTGTTTGCCATTATTTTCTCCCATTCTGAGGGTTGTTGTTTCATCTCTTTATGGTTTTCCCTGACATATGTGTACTGCCGTGTGTGAAGATACCATGTGTAGAGAGCTACAGATAGCCAGTGAGAACCTGCTGTAGAAGGCAGGGAGCTTAGCTGGGTGTTCTGTGATGACCTAGAGGGGTGAGATGGGGGTGGGTGGGAAGGAGGGCCATGAGAGAGGGGATATATGTGATGGCTCAGAAAGTAAAGAATCTGCCTGCAGTGCGGGAAACCAGGGTTCAATTCCTGGGTCAGGAAGATCCCTTGGAGAAGGGAGTGCCAACCCACTCCAGTAATCTTGCCTGGAGAATTCCATGGACAGAAGGGCCTAGTGGGCTATGGCCCATGGAGTCTCAAAGAGTTGGACATGGCTGAGTGACTAACATGCTACATGCTCTAGCTAATGCACTTTGTTGTGCAACATTGCAGGGTAACTATTCCCTAAGAAAGAAATAGAGAGTCAAACTAGAAAGCACTGAAGATCATGGGAAAAGGTATGAGATTTTATAGTTAGAATATGTTGCAACTTGGGGACTTCCCTGGTGGTCCAGTGGTTAAGACTCCATGCTTGCAATACAGGGGATGCAGGTTCCATCCCTGGTCAGGAACTAGGATCCCACATGCCTCATAGCACAGCCAAAAAGTTAAAAAAAGAGAATATATTGAAATTCCTTTGGAGCAGACTGGGGATACTTGTACAATACCACCAAGGAGCTCCTGAAAGGCCACAAAAGAACATGCGTGGGTGGTCAGGTGGCACACAGTGCAATGTGGTGTCTCCACCAACGCCTTTCCTTGCACACACGGGCCATGGGCAGGTATTTTCCAGGCTCATTTCAGATAGTCTGGGGCATATGGCTGAATTCTAGTGGATGAGATGTTGGTCGCAGTGATATATGCCTGAATCCTACAGTCTTCAACTCTTCCCCTCTAGCAACAACCAAGGAGGTCACATGTCAAAATAATAGAATCATAAAAGAAAAACTGAGGACTTCCCTGGTGCCACAGGGGCTAACGATCTGCCTGCCAATGCAGGAGATACGAGTTCAGTCCCTGGTCTGGGAAGATCCCACATGCCTTGGAGCAACTAACTTCATGTGCCAGAACTAGTGAGTCCATGTGCTGCGACTTCTGAAGCCCTCATGCCTAGAGCCTGTGCTCCACGACAAGAGAAGCCACCTCCATGAGAAACCTGAGCGCCCAAGAAAGAGTAGCCCCCACTCACCACGACTAGAGAAAGCCTGCACAAAGCAACGAAGACCCAGCACAGTCATAAAAAAGTAAAGCTGAATCTCACATGGGGAGGAGCGTCTTGATCCACACTGGACTTTGCAAAAATAGCACACAAAAACGTATTTGCTCTGCCAAGCCACTGAGATGTTGGGACTTCTTTGTCACTGTACCACACTGTAGCCTAAACTGACTAATCATCAGACTATATCCTGAGTCGAACAAACATAAAAACTGAAGAAGATTTAAGAACACTTGGTGAAATCACTTCCAAATCACATAATTTTATCATAGTCACAATTATATTTTTACACATCCACTTATTTGTTTATTCAACAAATATATATTAAGTATATATGGCATGCTAGATATTAGAGATACAAGGATGATTTCTTCTCTATTCATCAGCATTTAAATGTGCTCAAAAATTTTTTCCTTAAAAATTTTTTTACTTTTATTATTTAAAAATTATTAATTTATTTTAATTGGAGGCTAATTACTGTACAATATTGTGGTGGTTTTTGCCATATATCAACATGAATCAGCCATGGGTGCACATATGTACCCCCATCCTGAAGCCCCCTCCCAGCTCCCTCCCCACGCCATCCCTTCTGGACTGTTTCAGAGCACTGGTTTTGAGTCCCCTGCTTCTTGCATCACGCTTGCACTGGTCATCTATTTTACATGTGGTAATATACATGTTTCAATGCTATTCTCTCAAATCATCCCCCTCTTGCCTTCTCCCACATAGTCCAAACATCTGTTTTTTACAACTGTGTCTCTTTTGCTCCCTTGCATATAGGGTTGTCATTACTGTTTTCTAAATTCCATATATATGCGTTAATATACTGTATTGGTGCTTTTCTTTCTGACTTACTTCACTCTGTATGATAGGCTCCAGTTTCATCCACTTGTTGGAACTGACTCAAATACATTCTTTTTATAGCTGAGTAATATTCCATTGTGTATATGTACCACAACTTCCTTATCCATTTGTCTGCTGATGGATATCTAGGTTGCTTCCATGTCTGAGCTACTGTAAACAGTGCTGCAATGAACATTGGGGTACATGTGTCTTTTGACTGTGGTTTCCTTGGTGTGTATGCCCAGCAGTGGGATTGCTGAGTTGTATGGCAGTTCTATTTCCAGTTTTTTTAAGGAATCTCTACACTGTTCTCCACAGTGGCTGTGCTAGTTTGCATTCCCACCAACAGTTTAAGAGGGTTTCCTTTTCTCCACACCCTCTCCAGCATTTATTGTTTGTAGACTTTTTGATGGCAAAAATATGCTCAAAAAATTTAAATAAAGACATATGCTCAAACATCTACTATTAAAAGGAAACAAATGAATGTTAAAATAGTACTTAGATTGCCCTCCTACACTGTTGGTAGGAATGTAAACTGGTAAAACCGGGATGGAGATCAGTATGGAGATTCTTTAAAAAAGTAAAACTAGAACTACTATATGATTCAGCAATCCCACTCCTGAGCATGTATCCAGAGAAAGCCATACTTTGAGAAGATACATGTTCCCCAATGTTCACTGCAGCTCTATTTATAGTATGCAAGACATGGAAGCAACCTAAATGTCCATCAGCAGAGGCATGGATAAAGAAGATGTGCTACATATATACAATGGAATATTATTCAGTCATAAAAAGAATGAAATAATGCCATTTGCAGCAACATGGTTGCAACTAGAGATTATCATACTAAGTGAAGTCAAGTCAGAGAAAGATAAATATATTATGTTCTTGCTTATATGTGGGATCTAAAAACAATACACAAATGAATTTAAATAGAAAAGAGAAATAGACCGACAAACAGAAAACAAACTATCGTTACCAAAGGGGAAGTGGAGAGAAGGATAAAGTAGCTGGTTGGAATTAACATATGCACATTACTATATATGAACAGATAAACAATAACAACCTACTGTATAGCATAGGGAAGTATATTCAATACCTTGTAATAAGCTATAATCAAAAAGAATCTGAAAAGTATATATATATGTGTGTGTGTGTGTGTGTACATATATATATATATAATATACTTTTTCCATTTACTTTCCATTATATATATAGCTGAATCTCTTCACTGTACACCTGAAACTAACACAATATTATAAATCAGCTGTACTGCAATAAAAAATAAAAAATAGTACCTCTTTTGATCTTCAAATTAAGTTGAATACTACATAGCACGCACACATACTCTATACACACATGGCACCTGAGGCAGACACACGCACACTACAAACCTACCAAGATGACGGCTGATACGGGTCCTAAGAAACTCAAGATAAACCCTTTCTCTACGTTGATCCAGCAACTGAAAAACAGAAAGCAACAGTAGCAGCATTTTACAAAGGTAATGGAATACAATACATAATCTGCAATAGAGAATATTTATATAGGACTTTTTGGGCTTCCCAGGTGGCTCACTGGTAAAGAATCCACATGCTATGCAGGAGATGAAGGAGACATGGGTTTGATCCCTGGGCGGGGAAGAGCCCCTGGAGAAGAGCATGGCAACCCACTCCAGTATTCTAGAGAAACCCATGGACAGAGGAGCCTGTGGGCTACAGTCCATAGGGTCACAAAGAGTTGGATACAACTGAAGCGACTGAGCATGCATATAGCATTTACATGTGTCAGGTACCATTCTAATACTTGGAAGTAGATAGTATTACTCTATTTTACAAATGAGAAAACCTAGGAAAGAATTTAACTGTCCTCAGAGTCACTAGGCTAGTAAGTGAGGAACCTTGAATTTGGAACCAGGTAATCAAGTCTAGCGGAGAAGGCAATGGCACCCCACTCCAGTACTCTTGCCTGGAAAATCCCGTGGACGGAGGAGCCTGGTAGGCTACAGCCCATGGGGTCACTAAGAGTTGGACATGACTGAGCAACTTCACTTTCACTTTTCACTTTCATGCATTGGAGAAGGAAAAGGCAACCCACTCCAGTGTTCTTGCCTGGAGAATCCCAGGTGTGGTGGAGCCTGATGGGCTTCCGTCTATGGGGTCGCACCGAGTCGAACACGACTGAAGCGACTTAGCAGCAATCAAGTCTAGAATTCATGCTCCTTCAAGTTTATGGAAGCATTTGGTTATGACAGCAAAAATTTGTAAAGAATTTCAGATGTCTATCGCTTAGAGATTAATTTTATAAAGATGGTAAGAATATACAACATAATACATTGAATGATGATGTGTATCTGTACTAATGTGGAAAAAGTCCACTATATATTATTAAGGGAATAAACAAATTACATGCAATACCTTTATCATGATCCCATTTTTTTATAAAAAAATATACATTTACATCTATATTATATATATATTGGGCTTCCCTGATAGCTCAGTTGGTAAAGAATCTGCCTGCAATGCAAGAGACCCTGGTTGGATTCCTGAGTCAGGACGATCCCCTGGAGAAGGAATAGGCCACCCACTCAAGTGTTCTTGGGCTTCCCTGTGGTTCAGCTGGTAAAGAATCTGCCTGTAGTGTGGGAGGCCTGGGTTTGATCCCTGGGTTGGGAAGATCCCCTGGAGAAGGGAAAGGCTACCCACTCCAGTATTCTGGTCTGGAGAGTATTAAGGGAATAAACAAATTACATGCAGTATCTTTATCATGACCCCATTTTTATAAAAGTATATATTTATATGTATATATATTTAAGGGGCTTCTCAAGTGGTACAGTTGGTAAAGAATCCACCTGCCAAAGCAGGAAACACTGGAGACATGGGTTAGAACTCTAGGTCAGGAAGATACCTTGGAGTAGCAAATGGCAATCCACTCCAGTATTCTTGCCTGGAAAATTCCATGGACAGAGGAGCCTAGTGGGCCACAGTCCATGGGGTGCAGAGTCAGATGTGACTGAATGACTAACACATACTGGGCTTAGTGGTATTACAGAGGTTCTTTATTAGAATATTATTTTTTATAAAACTAGTTATTACTTTCAGTAATAGAAGTATTAAAGATCTATAAACATGTGACATTTATAAATATAGACATTTGTATAAAAAATAAAAATTCATGCTCCTTCCAGTTTACTGTCCGTGTTACTTTACACTAGTCGTTCACCTTTTTCTCTGAACCTCAGTTTGCTTAGTATACAAAATGGGAACAATTGGACCACTTTCCTCTAGGGATGTTTTGATAGACATGAGAAATGGTGTATATGAAACACTTCGCCCCAGGGGCTGGAGAAATAAATGTTCAGCATCTTTGTTCTCAGCCTGAGTCGTGACCTACTCCACCCTTCCTTCCACCCTCAGTTTCCCAGGGAGACACGTGTGTACCCACGTCCCCAACAGCACATTTTCAGCACCGGACTCACTGCTTAGTGGTGCCGTATCCTTGGGGGTTGATCGCTGCAGACACAGCCACAATCACCGCTGGGACCCCGTAGCCTACAGGGTACATGAACCTCTTCTTGAATCTGCCTGCGCTGGTGTAGTTGGCCACCCTGAGGTTCCTGACAGTGAGGAAGAGGTGCAGCCCTTCGAGGAACATCCAGGTGAAGGCGGCCAAGTAGAGGTAATGCAGTCCACCGGCGATGACCTTGCACAGCACCTGGGGGGAGAGGGGGCACTGGAGTAGTCCTGGGTGCAATGACCTCACCATCTGCTTTTCACCAGGGTTGTCTCTGGGTAACTTTGGTGAGAGATGCTCCTTAGCCTTCTTCACATGTCCTTCTTCTCTTTAGAGTCATGTCTCCAAACAGATGGATGGTCACCCTTGTCTATTCCCATGCCTTGGCAGGGTGTCACTTGGGCCACCCAAGAAAAACTGAAAATGTATCATGTTTAAAGTTGAATGGGGGACTTCCCTGGTGGTCCAGGGCTTAAAATCCATCTGCCAATGCAGGGGACACAGGTTTGATCTCTTGTCTGGCAAGATTCCACATGCCATGGGGCAACTAAGCCCAAACACCATGCTCTGAAACAAGAGAAGCCATTGCAGTGAGAAATCCATGTACTGCAAGGAAGATGCTGCAACTAGAGAAAGCTCATAGCTACGAAGACCCAGCGCAGCCAAAAAAGCTAACTAGCTAACTAAAGTTCAAAGAGATCTTTGTCCATCTTAAAATGGAGGAAGACAATATTCAAAGTGTGTTAAGGACTGCAGAAATCAGATAGACCTTTGCCTGTTGGCTAATGGATGCTAGACTTCTCTGAGTCGGATGAAGCTAGTGCTGGCCAGGGCTGTCTCCATTCCAGGAACCCTTAACCACCTCCCTGCCCCCTTTGCCCTTCTGAGGATGAAATTAATCCTCGTAGAAAGCTTATGGCCTGCTTGTCCTGCCATGATCACCATCTCTTCCATCTTGGTCACTGCCCAGAACTGAAGTCACTCTGGTCTGTGTGGCATATATGTTGGGTACATGAATGAATGAATGAGTGAGTGACTCCCCCAATATTCTTATCCCCATAAAGCCCCATAGTTTTCTCTTTTGAGCCAATAGCTTGTGGTTTCCTCCACTATGAAAGCATCTGCTCTGAATGACATTTTCTGTAGTAAGCAAACCCTCCCCCACCCTTCTTCATATTCACTGAATGTTCCCTCCATGTCTTTAGGAACACTGGAACTTGAACAAGTCATTTCCCCCTCTCTTTAGGTTGTACAGTGCAGCATGTGGAATCTTAAGTTACTTGACTAGGGATTGAACCCATGCTCCCTGCACTGGAAGTGTGCAGTTTAACCACTGGACCACCAGGGAAATGACGCCCACCCCTCCACCTCCCACTCCATGTCTTTGATAAAAGTATAACCTGACTTTTGTTTGAGGACACTGCTTTCCACACATTTCAAGAGAACAGTGGCCACTGTCCATTGTCCGAGGGTAATGGGTTTCTTCTACACCTCTCATGATCTCTTCTGGACCATTGACTCTCTTTTCACAATGAATAAAACCCTCCTCTGTTTGGAATCATGTCCTGAGTCTTTCCAGCAATCTCTCATTCCTTGTAAAACTCCATTCATTTCCTGGTTTTTCCCCCTCACTCCTTGGAGATGCTGTTGCATGAAACAATGCTTGATATCAAACCTGCTAGCTTGGAATTATAAATCAGTGACCCTCAGGACCCATCTCCACTGTGCATCGTTCATTCAGTCTGTACAAGTTTTTTTTTTTTTTTTTTTAACATAAGAACCACCTCAGACATTTATTTCCTATATATTTACAATTTTTCATGATCCATCTATAAGCAGTTTTAACAAGTATGGACATATTTTATCCCATAATTTGCCTTTCAGCATATTATGAAGATACCTAAGGCATCTAAGCCTCTTCAGTGTTATTCTTTTTTAAAACATTTCTTTATTTTAGTTGGAGGCTAATTATTGTAAAGCAAAGTACAAGTTTTTAAATTGACAATTAACTGGTGAAAGGACATGAAGAAAACTCTGTGCATTCTGGGCATGTTCCATATCTTGATCAGGGTGACGGTTTTATATCTCTGTCTCTATATCTGGGCTTCCCTGGTGGCTCAGGTGGGTATATAACCCGACTGCCAATGCAGGAGATGTGGGTTTGATCCCTGGGTCAGGAAGATCCCCTGGAGCAGGAAATAGCAACCCACTTCAGTAGTCTTGCCTGGGATATCCCAAGGACAGAGGAGCCTGGCAGGCTGTGGTCCAAGGGGTTGCAAAAGAGTTGGACACAACTTAGTGACTAAACAACAACATATCTGTGTCTATTATAGACATGCTGCTGCTGCTGCTAAGCCTCTTCAGTCGTGTCCGACTCTGTGCGACTCCATAGACAGCAGCCCACCAGGCTCCCCGTCCCTGGGATTCTCCAAGCAAGAACACTGGAGTGGGTTGCCATTTCCTTCTCCAATGCATGAAAGTGAAAAATGAAAATGAAGTCGCTCAGTCGTGTCCGACTCTTAGCGACCCTACAGACTGCAGCCCACCAGGCTCCTCTGTCCATGGGATTTTCCAGGCAAGAGTACTGGAGTGGGGTGCCATCGCCTTCTCCGATTATAGACATAGATAATGCCAAGTTCCTCTGCCTGTGGAATTTTCCAGCAACATATCTAATATACTATTTAGCCATGAGAAAGGAGGATTCCTGCCTTCTGCAACAACACAGATGAACCTTGAGTGCTTATGCTCAGGAGATTGTCAGACAAAGACAAATACTGTACAATCTGTTTTCTAAAAATAAAAATGGAATCTAAAAAATCTCAGAAATCTAAAAATTTCTTTGTTAAAAGAAAAAAATGAGTAAAGACCTGATTGCCAGGAGACAGAGGTTGGGAGGATACGGTTGATGTAATTTGAGGGTATGAACATGTAATGAGTAATAAGTAACCCATGGGAATACACAGTTCCACGAATACACTGAAAGCCACTGAGGTGTACATTTAAAAAGGACAAATTACAGATGGATGAATTATACAGTTGATACTGTGTATAAAATAGATAACTAATGAGAGCCTACTGTATATCACAGGGAGCTCTCCTTAAAGCACTCTGGTGACCTGAATGAGAAGGAAGCCCCAAAGGGGAGGGATATATGTATATGTGTGACTGACTCATTTTGCTGTACAGCAGGAACTAGCACTACCTTGTAAAGCAACATACTCCAATAAAAATTAAAGAAAAAGCTGGTTAAAAAAAAAGAAGAGGGGCCTGCGGGGAGGGGTGCTGGGCCGGGGCCGGGCTGGGGCTGGGGGCGGCGGGGGCGCCGGGCCGTGCGGGGGACCCCGGCTCCGCGCTCAGGCCGGCCCGCCGCCGCCAAGATGTGTTTGTTCCTCATGATCGGGCGCCACAAGACCACCGTCTTCATGGATGCCAAGGAGTCGAGCACCGTGTTCGAGCAGAAGCGCATCGTCGAGGGTATCCTCAAGCGGCCTCCGGATAAGCAGCGGCTGTACAAGGACGACCAGCTTCTGGACGACGACGGCAAGACGTTGGGAGAGTGAGGCTTCACCAGCCAGACAGCACGGCCTCAGGCCCCTGCCACTGTGGGGCTAGCCTTCAGGGCAGGTGAGGCATTCGAGGCCCAGCCCGCCTGAGCTGCCGGATGTGACGAAGCCACAGGACTCAGGAAGCAGCGCCAAGGAACAGGCTGTGCAGTGGGAGGCCTCCCGGAAATGTCCCCCCTCAATAAAAGATTTGGGTGTTCAAAAAAAAAATTAAAAATAAAAAAAGAAGAAGGGAATTCCCTGGCAGTCCAGTTTAGGAATTGACACTCCCACTGTTGTGGCCTTAGATTCAATCTTATGTGGGGGAACTAACATCCTACAAGTCATGTAGCCTGGCCAAAATAAAAAACAAGTAAGAAAGGGTTTTGGCTAATTCTCCTACCTCAGGCTCTGTCCGTTTGATGCCTGTGAGGAAGAGGAGGTAGGCCAGGAAGAGGCAGATGGAGAGCTGCAGGTGGAGGGAGGTGCTGGTGTTCTGGATGGATTGACACAGGAGGAAGGTGAGGGCCGCCAGGAAGAGGCAGAGCAGAGAGAGGCTCAGCCCCACGTAGGTGATCATGGTCAGCACGGGATCCTCCTAGATGCAGCAGGAGAAAAGAGATCCCAACTGGTTTTTGTTTTGGATGCTGTGGTTCCCAATAAGCCAATAAGCCAATTGTGGTTCCCAATAAGAACTCTCAACCCACAGTGGTAATTTCCTCGTGAGAAACTGAGCAGACCAATAGGGGCCAGACTGGACTTCTCTCGTAGTCCACTGGTGAAGAATCAACCCGTCATTGCAGGGGACATGGGTTCCATCCCTGGTCTGGGAGGGTCCCACATGCTGTGGGGCAACTAAGCCCGTGTGCCACAAGTACTGAGCCCACCTGCTGCAACTAGTGAAGCCCACGTGCTCTAGAGCCCACTGCTGGGCTCCTCTGCAACAAGAGAAGCCATCACAGTGAGAAGCCTGGGCACAGCAACTAGAGAGAGCACATGTGCAGCAATGAAGAGCCAGGCAGCCAAAAATAAATAATTTTCTAAAAAGATGTAGAATATTGCAATGAAACATGACTCTCGTCCAAACAATAAAATAATGATAGCCAATAAAATAGTAACTTTTCTCGATCTCATTGCAGAGATGAGTTTGCACAGCAAAGAGGAGACGTTAACTCAAATTCTTCCCAAGGGAGATGAGACATGGGAACTATTTCAGTTTTAACAGAGCACAGAAGGAACAGGTAGTTGTTACAGGAGTGGGTGTGAAGAAATCCATCAGAAGTTCACCAAATTCCTAAAGGCTGAATGCAGTGGTTTTGGACAACTAGTTTCCCAGATAGAAGGGATGTTTCACTCACAAGTTCTATCCCACGAGAACATATGAAAAGAGGTTCCACACCATTAGTCATCAGGGTCATATAAATTAAAACCACAATGAGATGCCACTACATACCTCCTAAAAGAGTAGTATTTTTTTAACAGGATAAAAGAGAAATTTATATTAATGCATGCGTATGGAATCTAGAAAAAATGGTATTGATGAATGAATGTACTTGCAGAGCAGGAATAGAGACTCAGACATAGAGAATGGACTTGTGTTCACAGCAGGGGAAGGAGAGGGTGGGACCAGTTGAGAGAGTTGCATTGGAGCATATACACTGTGGCTTCTCAGGTAGCATTGAAACAAGTACACTACCATGTGTAAAATAAAAGCTAGCTGGAAGATGCTGAATAGCACAGGGAGTTCAGCTTGGTACTCTGTGATGACCTAATAGGATGGGATGCAGTTTCAGTAAGAGGGAAACTCAAAAGGGAAGGGAATGTTGGTGTACATATTCATGTTGGTGTATGGCAGAAACTAAGACAGCATTGTAAAGCATTATCCTTGGATTTAAAAAAATGAAAAAAGGAAGAAGAGAGGAAGATACATAGCTGTTCCTCTGCTAATATTTTTTCATCTTCTTTTTGAAGATCCCTGCCTTCCACCCCAGCACCACCCTGCAGCAGAGCTGATTTTCAGCGTCATGTGTGTTTACACACGTACCTTCAGCTCGACCGAGGCCATGAGGACGGCAAAGGTGGACAGATGGCTGCAACTGCATACAGTTCGAGTTCCGTCGGAAAAGATCACGTGGCACCCTTCATTAGACCAGACCAGCTCATCCCAGTAGACACAAAGAGACTTTCTGCTTTCCCCTACCATCTGGAAAGAAAATTGCTCTTCATGAGACACTATCATTTAAAATCTGAAGCTTCCCACATATACATGCACGCACACACACATGCAACGAAATACTATTCAACCATAGAAAAGAAAGAAATAATAAGAAATTATTTGCAACAATACAGATTGACCTAAAGGGTATTATGCTTAGTAAAATGTCAGGCAGATAAAGACAAATACTCTATATTATCTCCTATATGTGGAATCTAAAAAAACAAATGAATGGAATATAAAAAACAGAAACAAACTCACAGACATAGAAAATAGACTTGTGCTTATTAAGGATGGGGACAGACAAATTAGGACTATGGGATTAATAGATACAAAATACTATCTATTAAATAGATAAGCAACAATGATTTACTATATAGCACAGGAAACTCTACCCATTATTTTGTAATAACCTTTAATGGAATATAATCTGCAAAAGTACTGGATTACCATATTGTATGCACGCGTGCATTCTTAGTTGTGTCCAACCAGAATCCTTTGTCCATGAAATTTTCCAGGCAAGAATACTAGAGTGAATTACCATTTCCTCCTCCCAGGCATCTTCCCAACCCAGGGATCAAACCCATATCTCCTTCCTCTCCTGAAGTTGCAGGCGGATTCTTACCACTGAGCCACCTGGGAAGCCCACTATATTGTATACTTGAAGCCAGTATGACATTCTAAATCAGTTCAGTTCAGTCACTCAGTCACATCCGACTCTTTGCAACCCCATGGACCTCCCTGTCCCATCATCAACTCCCGGAGTTTACTCAAACTCATGTCCATTGAGTCAGTGATGCCATCCAACTGTCCTCCCCTTCTCCTCCTGCCTTCAGTCTTTTCCAGCATCAGGGTCTTTTCAAATGAGACAGCTTTTTGCATCAGGTGGCCAAAGTATTGGAGTTTCAGCTTCAGCATGTCCTTCCAATGAATATCAGGACTGATTTCCTTTAGGATGGACTGGTTTGATCTCCTTGCTGTCCAAGACTCTCAAGAGTCTTCTCCAACCCTGCAGTTTAAAAGCATCAATTCTGCAGCACTCAGCTTTCTTTATAGTTCAGCCCTCACATCCATACATGACTACTGGAAAAACCATAGCTTTGACTAGATGGACTTTTGTTGGCAAAGTAATGTCTCTGCTTTTTAATATTCTGTCTAGGTTGGTCATAACTTTTCTTCCAAGGAGCAAGCATCTTTTAATTTCATGGCTGCAGTCACCATCTGCTGTGATTTAGGAGCCCCCCTGTCACTGTTTCCATTGTTTCCCTATCTATTTGCCATGAAGTGATGGGACCAGATGCCATGATCTCAGTTTTCTGAATGTTGAGTTTTAACCCAACTTTTTCAATCTCCTCTTTCACTTTCATCTAGAGGCTCTTTAGGTCTTCTTTGCTTTCTGCCGTAAGGGTGGTGTCATCTGCACATTCTGAGGTTATTGATATTTCTCCTGGCAATCTTGATTTCAGTTTGTGCTTCATCCAGCCCAGCATTTCTCATGATGTACTCTGCATATAAGTTAAATAAGCAGGGTGACAATATACAGCCTTGATGTACTCCTTTCCATATTTGGAACCAGTTTGTTGTTCCATATCCAGTTCTAACTGTTGCTTCTTGACCTGCATACAGATTTCTCAGGAGGCAGGTCAGGTGGTCTGGTATTCCCATCTCTTTCCGAATTTTCCACAGTTTATTGTGACCCACACAGTCAAAGGCTTTGGCATAGTCATTAAAGCTGAAGTAGATGTTTTTCTGGAACTCTGCTTTTTTGATGATCTAACAGATGTTGGCAATTTGATCTCTGGTTCCTCTGCCTTTTCCAACTCCAGCTTGAGCATATGGAAATTCACAGTTCACATACTGTTGAAGCCTGGCTTGGAGAATTTTGAGCATTACTTTGCCAGCGTGTGAGATGAGTGCAATTGTGCAGTAGTTTGAGCATTCTTTGGCATTGCCTTTCTTTGGGATTGGAATGAAAACTGACCTTTTCCAGTCCTGTGGCCACTGCTGAGTTTTCCAAATTTGCTGGCATATTGAGTGCAGCACTTTTACAACATCATCTTTAGGATTTGAAATAGCTCAGCTGGAATTCCATCACTTCCACTAGTTTTGATTGTAGTGACACTTCCTAAGGCCCACATGACTTCGCATTCCAGGATGTCTGGCTCAAAGTGAGTGATCACACCATGTTGAATATCTGGGTCATGAAGATCTTTTTTGTGTATATTCTTGCCACCTCTTCTTAATATCTTCTGCTTCTGTTAGGTCCATACCATTTCTGTCCTTTATCGAGCCCGTCTTTGCATGAAATGTTCCATGTTACCTTAGTATCTCTAATTTTCTTGAAGAGATCTCTAGACTTTCCCATTCTATTGTTTCCCTCTATTTCTTTGCATTGATCGCTGAGGAAGGTTTCTTATCTCTCCTTGCTATTCTTTGGAACTCTACATTCAAATGGGTCTATCTTTCTTTTTCTCCTTTACCTTTCACTTCTCTTCTTTTCACAGTTATTTGTAAGGACGCCTCAGACAACCATTTTGCCTTATTGCATTTCTTTTTCTTGGGGATGGTCTTGATCACTGCCTCCTGTACAATGTCATGAACCTCTGTCCATAGTTCTTCAGGCACTCTATTAGATCTGATCCCTTGAATCTATTTGTCACTTCCACTGTACAATGGTAAGGGATTTGATTTAGGTCATACCTGAATGGTCTAGTGGTTTCCCCTACTTTCTTCAATTTATGTCTGAATTTGGCAATAAGGAGTTCATGATCTGAGCCACAGTCAGCTCCCGGTTTGTTTTTGCTGAATGAGCTTCTCCATCTTTGGCTGCAAAGAATATAATCAATCTGATTTCAGTACTGATCATCTGGTGATGTCCATGTGTAGAGTCTTCTCTTGTGTTGTTGGAAGAGGATGTTTGCTATGACCAGTGTGTTCTCTAGGCAAAACTCTATTAGCCTTTGCCCTGCTTCATTCTGTACTCCAAGGGCAAATTTGCCTGTTACTCCAGGTAATTCTTTTTTTGTTTTTGTTTTTTTTAATGCTGCAAAAAGCTTTATTGTTTCCATTTGGTCCAAGGCTTGAGAGTGGGCTCTAGGGTGTTAAAAAGCTGCCTAATAGCTGCAGAGAGAGGCTTCAGGCAGCCCTGATGTTAGGCGGGTTCTTCAAAGCCCACTGGTCTACAGAAGCTCCTAGTCGCGCTTGAGGGTGAGCCTTTCGAAGAGATACTCGCCCAACCCAGCCTGGGGACCAGCCAGCCTGCAGAGGTTGGTCAGGTGGTCACCCATCTTCTGGATGAGTTTCACTTCCTCATTTAGGAAGTGGTTCTCCAGGAAGTCACAGATGTGGGGGTCTCTGCGGGCAGAAGCCAGGCCGTGCAGATCCAACAGGGCTTGATTCAGGTTCTTCTCTAGGAGAAGGGCAGCTTCCATAGCGTCCTGGGTTTTACCCCACTCGTCTTGAGATGGCTTCTGCACGTCCGGAAGAGGGCGCAGCCGCCACGCTGGTTTTGCAGTTTCAAGAGACGCTCTGCGCCCTCGTGCTTCTCCTTGGCCTATTCGCGAAAAAAGTGACCCACACCCTCCAGGGCCACATCTTCGCCGTCGAAATAGAAGCCCAGAGAGAGGTAGGTGCAGGAGGCCCACAGTTGCATGTTAACCGGGCGGTTGACTGCGGCCTCCACTTCGGTAGAATAATTCTAACGAATCTGGGAGCTCGTGATTGGTCGGTAATAAGGAGTTTAAAAATGGACTATATATAGCTCATCAGGTGGCTGGTCCTGATGATCGCGGACAGCTGAGTGGCTGACTCCTGAGGCTGCGACTGGAAAAAAGGTTGGAGGGTGGTCAGAGGCTGGAGCAAGGGGCGTCCCTGGGTCTGTTCCATCAAAGCACTGTTGAAGCAAGAGACAGATTCACGGAGCCGCAGAGCGCACTTACCAGGTATTTCTTGACTTCCTACTTTTGCATTCCAGTCCCCTATCATGAAAAGGACATCTTTTTTGCGTGTTAGTTCTAGAAGGTCTTATAGGTCTTCGTAGAACTGTTCAGTTTCTTCAGCATTACTGGTTGGGGCATAGACTTGGATTACTGTGATATTGAATGGTTTGCCCTGGAAACAAAGAGAGACCATTCTGTCGTTTTTGAGATTGCATCCAAGTACTGCATTTGGGACTCTTGTTGACTATGATGGCTACTCCATTTCTTCTGAGATATTCTTGTCCACAATAGTAGATATAATGAGCATCTGAGTTAAATTCACCGATTCCAAATCAACTATACGCCAATAAAATTTTTTATACTAAGGTTTTTGTTTTTAAATTTTTTTATGCAATTTAAATGTTACTTTCCATTTATAATTATTGCAAAATTGTGTTTACACAGAAACAGACTCACAGACGTAGAGAACAGACTTGTGGTTGCCGGGGGGAGGGGGAAGGGGGAGAGATGGACTGGGAGTTTGGTGTTCGTAGATGCAAACTATACATTTAGAATCAATAGACAGCAAGGTTCTAACATATAGCACAGGGGCCTACATTGAATATCTTGTGAGGACAATTTTTAATGTGTTTTAAAAGTAATGGGATTCAGTTTTTTTTATGGCTATACCGAGGTATAATTATTATAATTATATTTACAAAGGTAAAGAATCTGCCTGCCAATGCAGGAGACACAGGAAACGTGAATTCAATCCTTAGGTTGGGAAGATCCCCTGCGGTAGAAAATGGCAACCCACTGCAGTATTCTTGCCTGGAGAATCCCATGGAAAGAGGAGCACGGTGGGTTACAGTCATAAGAGTCAGACACGACTGAGCGCACAGCACACACTACATAAAATGTGATGAATTTGGACATATGCAAACACCTGTGATGCCAGCACCACCATCAAAATAACAAAACCTACCCAACACTTCCTAAAGTTTCTTGTGTCCCTTTGTTTCAGCTTTTTGTTTGTTTTTGTGGTAAGAACACTATAAGATCTACACTCAACAAATTTTGAAGTGCAAGATACCATATTCAATATAGACTTTGTTATATAAAGTATCTTCTACTTAGAACTAGAAGACCAGATAATGTATTTTCAAATTCTTCTTCAATTAATTAGAGGCTCAAGTTTCAATTCTTGGGTCAGAAATGAAATTTTTCCAAATGTTAAAAAAAAAAACCTCTTTCATCTGACTTCAAAATTTGCTTGTTTATTTTTGGCTGTGCTGGGTCTTCGTTTTGTGCAGGACTTTCTCTAGTTTCAGAGAGCAGGGTCTACTCTCAAGTTGCAGTGCATGGGCTTCTCACTGTGATGGCTGGCTTCTCTTGTTGCTGAGCATGGGCTCTGGGGTGCATGGGCTTCAGTACTTGTGACACGTGGGCTCAGTATTTGCAGCCTGAGGACTCTAGAGCTCAGGCTTAGTAGTTGTGACACAGGGGCTTTGTTGCCCTGAGGCATTTGGGATCTTTCTGGACCAGGGATCGAACCCACGTGTCCTGCATTGGCAGGTGGATTCTTTACCATTGAGCTACCAGGGAAGCTCTCATCTGACTTTTAATTTTTTGAGTCTTTTATTTTTTCCAGCTTTATCGAGGAATACTCGACAAATATAACTGTACATACTTAAAGTACGTGACTTGATGATTTCACTTTAAGAGACCTTACTGTGAACATCTTGGGCTTCCCAGGTGGCTCAGTGCTAAAGAATCTGCCTGCCAGTGCAGGAGACACGGGTTTGATCCCTGGGTCAGGAGGATCCCCTGGAGGAGAAAATGCCAACCCACTCCAGTATTCTTGCCTGGAAAATCCCATGGACAGAGGAGCCTGGCAGGCTATAGTCCATGGGATTGCAGAGTCGGCTTTATCTGTTCATTTCCCAACAGTAAATAAGGCTACAGTTTTTATCACTTCTTAGTCTGTTGAGGGAATAATTCCCATCACGTAATTTTTGGAGTAGCTAGTAACCAAGCACTGGGCTGAATTTCCAATCTCCATTGGCAATTCCTGATAAACCAGCTTGGGGAGAAAGAATTGACTACAAAAACCATACCTTTTCACTACTGGGTTTACAGGTGTGATTGGTAGAAATCTCTAGGTGCTCAAACAAGTTGATAACTTGCCCACCTGTATATGGTGAAATGTGAAGTTCACAGGTTTGGCCAGGGAACAATTCTTCTTGCATCCTGTGGTACCACTTATCATCTTGGAATTCAGTTGAAAGTGATCCAGCTTTTCATCAAGAGTTAGGTTTTCCTTAGACACAAAGGAGCCATCTAAGATGGACCCGAAAGACTTGTAAGAAATGAAAACCACAGCACCTGAAAGGAAGCAAGGATATGATCAACCTGAGGAGGAGATGGGGGAATGTGTAGCCAAAGTTAAGAATTTATCTGGCAAGTCTCTAAGAAGTCAAATACGGAATGTAGAATCCTAAATCCTACTTTGTTAGATCATACATCCATGAAAAAGAGATGGGGAGATTTCAAAGCCTTTCCACTTGCAGGATGATAAGGCTATGTCTGGATTCTAGAAAAGATACCCTCTGTGTCCCTTGCAGCAGTTTACAATAGTCAAGATATGGAAGCAGCCTCAGTGTCCTCCATAGATGAATGGATAAAGATGTGGTATATATACACAATGGAATATTCAGTTCAGTTGCTCAGTCATGTCTGACTCTTTGCGACCCAATGGACTGCAGCTCGCCAGGTCTCCCTGTCCATCACCAACTCCCAGAGTTCACTCAAACTCATGTCCATCGAGTCGGTGATGTCATCCAGCCATCTCATCCTCTGTCATCCCCTTCTCCTCCTGCCCCCAATCCCTCCCAGCATCAGGGTGTTTTCCAATGAGTCAGCTCTTCGCATGAGGTGTCCAAAGTACTGGAGTTTCAGCTTTAGCATCATTCCTTCCAAAGAACACCCAGGACTGATCTCCTTTAGGATGGACTGGTTGGATCTCCTTGCAGTCCAAGGGACTCTCAAGAGTCTTCTCCAACACCACAGTTCAAAAGCATCAGTTCTTTGGCGCTCAGCTTTCTTTATAGTTCAGCCCTCACATCCATACATGACTACTGGAAAAACCATAGCCTTGTCTAGATGGACCCACAAAAAAGAAAGAAGTCTTGCCATTTGCAGCAATATGGATGAACCTGGAGGGTATGATGTTATGTTGAGTGAAATGAGTCAGAGAAAGACAAATCCCACATGATTTCACATCTATGTGGAATCTAAAACACAAGACAAAAGAGAAACAGACTCATGGACATAGAGAACAAAGTGGTGTTTTCCAGAGGAAAGAATGTGAAGGGGGCATGGGGAGAAGATGGGTGATTGGAATTATATATGTCACAAAGATATAATTATACCAGAGAATATAGTCAGTAATATTGCAACAATTTTGCACAGTGAGTTGATCATTCATAATGTATAAAAGTATCAAATCAGCCTGTTGTATAGCCGAAATTAGTATAGTATTGTGTATTAATTATTAATATAATTCAATAAAAAATAAAAGTAAATTTCCCCTCCCCCCAATTCTAGAGATGTTGAGATAATCTAGGTAATTTCTGTTACCTCCAGTTCCTCCTCCAGTGACAACACTGCAATCGATGTCCATTGACTCCTTTTCAGTCTGTAATTTAACTATCTCATTTTCTGTTTTGCAGCTGTTCTTGATAGTCAGCACTTCAATAACTAAAAAAACAAAAAAATCTGTGTGAATATTGGAAATCTTTATAAACACTTGTTTTAAATTATAATCTCCTTGTCCATCTCATTTCAAAAAATGACAAGGACTTCTCTGGTGGCCCAGTATTTAAGACTTCATGCTCCCAATGCAAGGTGCACGGGTTTGATCCCTGGTCAGGGAACTAAGATTCCACATGCAGAATCCAACAACACCATGTATGATCTTAAAAAGATCATACACCATGACCAAGTGGGCTTTATCCCAGGCATGCAAGGATTCTTCAATATCTGCAAATCAATCAATGTAATATACCACATTAACAAATTGAAAAATAAAAACCATATGATTATCTCAATAGATGCAGAGAAAGCCTTTGACAAAATTCAACACCCATTTATGATAAAAACTCTCCAGAAAGCAGGAATAGAAGGAACATACCTCAACATAATAAAAGCTATATATGACAAACCCACAGCAAACATTATCCTCAGTGGTAAAAAATTGAAAGCATTTCCTCTAAAGACAGGAACAAGACAAGGGTGCCCACTTTCACCATTACTATTCAACATAGTTTTGGAAGTTTTGGCCACAGCAATCAGAGCAGAAAAAGAAATAAAAGGAATCCAAATTGTTAAAGAAGAAGTAAAACTCTCACTATTTGCAGATGACATGATCCTCTACATAGAAAACCCTAAAGACTCCACCAGAAAATTACTAGAGCTAATCAATGACTATAGTAAAGTTGCAGGATATAAAATCAACACACAGAAATCCCTTGCATTCCTATACACTAAGAATAAGAAAACAGAAAGAGAAATTAAGGAAACAATTCCATTCACCATTGCAACGGAAAGAATAAAATATTTAGGGATATATCTACCTAAAGAAACTAAAGACCTATATATAGAAAACTATAAAACACTGGTGAAAGAAATCAAAGAGGACACTAATAGATGGAGAAATATACCATGTTCATGGATTGGAAGAATCAATATAGTGAAAATGAGTATACTACCCAAAGCAATTTATAGATTCAATGCAATCCCTATCAAGCTACCAACGGTATTCTTCACAGAGCTAGAACAAATAATTTCACAATTTGTATGGAAATACAAAAAACCTCAAATAGCCAAAGCTATCTTGAGAAAGAAGAATGGAACTGGAGGAATCAACCTACCTGACTTCAGGCTCTACTACAAAGCCACAGTTATCAAGACAGTATGGTACTGGCACAAAGACAGAAATATAGATCAATGGAACAAAATAGAAAGCCCAGAGATAAATCCACGCACATATGTACACCTTATCTTTGACAAAGGAGGCAAGAATATACAATGGATTAAAGACAATCTCTTTAATAAGTGGTGCTGGGAAATCTGGTCAACCACTTCTAAAAGAATGAAACTAGAACACTTTCTAACACCATACACAAAAAGAAACTCAAAATGGATTAAAGATCTCAACGTAAGACCAGAAACTATAAAACTCCTAGAGGAGAACATAGGCAAAACACTCTCCAACATACATCACAGCAGGATCCTCTATGACCCACCTCCCAGAATATTGGAAATAAAAGCAAAAATAAACAAATGGGACCTAATTAACCTTAAAAGCTTCTGCACATCAAAGGAAACTATTAGCAAGGTGAAAAGACAGCCTTCAGAATGGGAGAAAATAATAGCAAATGAAGCAACTGACAAACAACTAATCTCAAAAATATACAAGCAACTCCTACAGCTCAACTCCAGAAAAATAAATGACCCAATCAAAAAATGGGCCAAAGAACTAAATAGACATTTCTCCAAAGAAGACATACAGATGGCTAACAAACACATGAAAAGATGCTCAACATCACTCATTATCAGAGAAATGCAAATCAAAACCACTATGAGGTACCATTTCACACCAGTCAGAATGGCTGCGATCCAAAAATCTACAAATAATAAATGCTGGAGAGGGTGTGGAGAAAAGGGAGCCCTCTTACACTGTTGGTGGGAATGCAAACTAGTACAGCCACTATGGAGAACAGTGTGGAGATTCCTTAAAAAACTGGAAATAGAACTGCCTTATGATCCAGCAATCCCACTGCTGGGCATATACACTGAGGAAACCAGAAGGGAAAGAGACACATGTACCCCAGTGTTCATCGCAGCACTGTTTATAATAGCCAGGACATGGAAGCAACCTAGATGTCCATCAGCAGATGAATGAATAAGAAAGCAGTGGTACATATACACAATGGAGTATTACTCAGCCATTAAAAAGAATACATTTGAATCAGTTCTAATGAGGTGGATGAAACTGGAGCCTATTATACAGAGTGAAGTAAGCCAGAAAGAAAAACACCAATCCAGTATACTAATGCATATATATGGAATTTAGAAAGATGGTAGCAATAATCCTGTGTACGAGACAGCAACAGAGACACTGATGTATAGAACAGTCTTATGGACTCTGTGGGAGAGGGAGAGGGAGAGGGTGGGAGGATTTGGGAGAATGGCATTGAAACATGTAAAATATCATGTATGAAACGAGATGCCAGTCCAGGTTCGATGCATGATACTGGATGCTTGGGGCTAGTGCACTGGGACGACCCAGAGGGATGGTATGGGGAGGGAGGAGGGAGGAGGGTTCAGGATGGGGAACACATGTATACCTGTGGCGGATTCATTTTGATATTTGGCAAAACTAATATAATTATGTAAAGTTTAAAAATAAAATAAAATTTAAAAAATAAATAAATAAAATAAAAACAAGAAGAAAAAAAAAAGATTCCACATGCAGCGTGGTGTGGCAAAAAATAAATAAAAATTAAATTAAAATAAATGACGACTGTAGGAGTGTCTGACACTTTGTGACCCAATAGACCATACAGTCTATGGAATTCTTCAGGTAAGAATATTGGAGTGGGTAGAAATTTCCGTAGGAATTTCCCCATGGGATCTTCCCAACCCAGGGATTGAACCCAGGTCTCCCACATTACAGGCAGATTCTTTACCAGCTGAGCCACAGGGAAGCCCAAGAATACTGGAGTGGGAAGCCTATCCCTTCTCTAGTGGATCTTCCCAACCCAGGAATTGAGCTGGGGTCTCCTGCATTGCAGGTGGCTTCTTTACCAGCTGAGCTATCAGGGAAGCCCTTGACAACTGTGGGAGCTTCAAATGAAAACTGGAGCTTGGGTGCTGGAGTTGGAGTGGACACATAGAAGCTGTTGGCTTTATTTGGGCACCCAGTCTCTTATTGGAGGGAACAGATTCAATATGGTAGAGTTGAGTGAGGCTGGCATGAGACTGTCTCATCTCTTCTAATCTTGAGACTGATATCTTTCCTTTTGACCACACTACCATTCAAGAGAAGGTCTTAATTAAAGAGTTTAAGAGGCCATTATTTACTAATCATATACTTTTTCACTTAGTTTGATACATGCTGAAAAATAACAAGGCATATAAGTCAGTTACTATTGATACTATGGGCTTCCCAGGTGGCTCAGTGGTAAAGAATCCACCTGCCAATGCAGGAGATGCCAGAGATGCGAGTTCAATCTCTGGGTCAGGAAGATCCCTTGGTGAGGAAATGGCAACCCATCTAGTGTTCTTGCCTGGGAAATCCCATGGATAGAGGAGCCTAGCAGGCTACCGTCCATGGGGTCTCAAAAGAGTTGGACACGACTTAGTGACTAAGCAATAACAACAAATAAAATAGATAACTGATGAGAATCTACTGTACATATGCACATAAAATCTACAGCACAGGGAACTCTACTCAGTGCTCTGTGGTGACCTAAATGGGAAGGAAATCCAAAAAAAGAGGATATGTAGCTGACTCATCTTGCTGTATGGTAGAAACTAACACAACAGTGTAAAGTACCATATTCCAATAAAAGTTAATTTAAAAAAGAATCACAAGGCATCTTATTCCTTCCCTCCATCTCTCCATACTCACTCTTTTGTCTCTTTTGTTTTGAACAAGCCAAATATTTTAATCACCTACACATTAATCAACTTTAGCACCAACCTTTCTCTTTCTCTCAAACCTGGCAGCAAATTCACCTTTTTGCTGAAAAGACACCAATGTTGGTGTGAATCTGATTGGGAGCACTGACTTCATCTAGACCGCCAGTAGATCTATCCTGGCTGATCCCAGTCACATAACTGCATTCACTGTTCCTCCAGAGCAGCCAATCAGATCCTTTCAAAATGTGAATCAGATAGGGTCTCCCTGAATAAAAGCCAGTGTTGTTACAATTCCCAGGAGACCCTGTCTGATCTTGCCTTACATCAGTTCCTTGACCAGTCACTTCCAGACACTCTGCAAGTACCTCCAGCACACCAGGAATGCTCACCCCAACCCCTCTGCCCAGGATCATTCTCCGTGAGATATGCACGTAGCTCACTCCTTCTTTTCCTTCAAGTCTTCTTACAAATCTCACCTCCTCTCCAAGCCTACTCTGATCAGTCTAATTAGCATCACAAACTGCTTCCCTGGTATTTGCTATCTCCCTCCCCACATCTCTAAGACAGAAAGATGTGATTACATCAAAAGTGGAAACATCTTCACCCAAGAGTCCTTTCAAGAAACCACAGATTGGCAGAAGATATTTAGAAACATAAATGAAGTCCATCATATGTAAAGAGGCCCTAAAATTCAGTAAGATAAAAACCAAAAGTATAATGGACAAAGAACAACTGGATAAGGGAAAATGAACAAAGAATATAGATCAGAATAATTACAGAAATGAAATCCAATGGCCAGCATAAAATGAAGACTTCTAGTCCATTAGTAATCAGTGAGATGCACATAAAACTACAGCAAGAAACCATTGCTTACTCATAATGTCATCAGGGGAAAAATGTCTGAAAACTTAAGGATATGGAGGGGGGAAACTATATTTCAATAAAATAATTTTTTCTAAAAAAGTGGAATCTTATCCTCTAATTGATGACAGCGCCACATTTTTTTTTCTGTCCGTATATTCAGTCATTCGTTTGATGATTAGTAAATGCTTTGAAGTACCAGACACTTTACTAGGTGCTGCTTATGCTCCCAACTTTTACTGATTCTAAGACTAGAGGCTGCTTTATCCTTCAGTGTATCCTTGATAAAGATTTGTACGTAACTCTAGGGTGACTCTTGGATTAAAAGTGACAATACACACAGCCACAAAAGATTCACTTTGAAAATAGGTTAGACCTGAATGATGAATGGATGGTCCAGTCAAATGAACGTTCAAGCCTCATCCAATGCAAACTTAGGGTTCTGAAGAGAAATAAGATATTTCATGTCAAGTACATACACAGATTTTGCCAGTGTAAAGAAAGAGAAGGCTGTTTTCTGGCAATGGAATTGTAGCTCAACCAGCATTTCCTGAACCCAATTAAGTTTGAGAGTCTGCCTGAGTATCTATGACCGCAGCTTACCCATAAATTGTGACTCTTTCCTCAGCGTTCCTCCTGTGGGTCGATTGAGGGCAGCTTCATAGGCTGCCGACTGCACTCTGTGAAGATACTGTGTCGCTAAACGGGCAGTTTCTTCCTTGCGTCTCTGAGATGACTCGCTGATGGTCTTGCTGAAGTTGCCAAAAGAATTGACTATTTCCTGCCATACAAACAGTGAGTGTGCAGACACAGAGAGCAGACTTGTGGTTGCCGAGAGGGAGAGGGGTTGGGAGAGGGATGGACTGGGAGTTTGGGATTAACAGATGCAAACTATGATACAAAGGATGGATAAAAAATGAGGTCCTACTGTAGAGCACAGGGACCTACATTCACTATCCTGTGATAAACCATAACATAAAAAAATAAATTTAAAAATTGTGAGTGTCCTCACAAAATAGAAACAGACTCACAGACAATTTAGGAATTTGGGATTAACATACACACACCTGTTGTTTACCCAAACAGGTAAGCAATAGGGGCCTACTGTATAGCACAGGGAACTATACTCAATATTCTGTAATAATCTATATGGTAAAAGAATCCGAAAAAGAATGAATATATATATGAATCTCTGCTATACACCAGAAACTAACACAACACTGTCAATCAACTATACCTCAATAAAATTTAAAAAAAAGAATAAAATACCTAGGAATAAACAAAATAGTGTGATATGCCACTAAAATTTTTTTTAAATAATGAAATATTGAGGAATAAACAAAAAATAATGGATGTGAAAATGACTATTGTCTAGTAGGAAATCATAAAAGGAAACTAAGACTACAGATTTTATTTTCCAGACCTTTCTCGAAGCTTCCACAACTATGAGCTTTCTCTGGGATTATTCCCATTGCTCAATAGCAGAAGAAGGGAACAGTGTAGGGAAAAGGTGTGAATGTTTAAACAAAGCTGGAAGAAACTCAGACCTTACACTGTCACTTCATTTCATTGTGAAGTAATTGAATGTTTTTAATTCACTGGTCCTAGATTTTGCATCACCTTCTACCTGGTTTCCTGGGTGGGGACGATCCCCTGGAGGAGGAAATGGCAACCCACTCCAGTATTCCTGCCTGGAAAATCCCATGGACAGAGGAGCCTGGTGGGCTATAGTCCGTGGGATTGCCAAGAGTCGGACACGACTGAGCGACTGAGAACGTGCCCATGCTGCCTGGTCTCACCTTTGCTTTTCTTCTTAATTCCCCTGCATTTGTGCTTTCTTTTAGAGCTTTTTAGTATACCCCTACAGAAGTGATCAGTTGTCATCTAATATGGGAAAATGCTTATTTTCAGAAAATTAGGAAGGGAGAGACCTCTGTAGCCAGTAGAATTAAGGTAAAAATCTATTGTGGGGTTTGCGTTCCTCCTGTGATGTGGAGACAGAAAGGACAAAGAACTTGTCCCACCTAATTTATAATTAATTCCTTCTGGCATACTGGAGGAAGAAAAAGATGGAGAATTATCTATTGTGAGAGAACATTCACAGAAACTGAGAATGATTTCAAACCTGTAACACAAGTGTGACATTGTTATCTTCTGGTACTCCTTTTGTCACCATGGTAACAGAGCTAATCCTGTTGTTATTTGGGTCCTGGGTGGTGTCCTAAAAGGAAAGAATAGAAACATATCATTGGCTTTCATTCAGTTAGAAGCATCCAGAGGTTGTTCTCAAGTTCTCAGAAGCTTTATTAAAACAGTTGGTCCTGGCAGAGAAATACTCTGACATATCTGTGAATGCAAGACTGCAAAATTAAACACACTTGTTGGAGCTTAACACACACACACAATGTAAATAAAGTTCAATACATTGTTTTGGGACTAGTGGGCATCCATTTGAAAAGAGTGAATCAGTTCAACACCCACCTCATTATCCTCAAAAATAATTTCTAGAGAACCAAAATGTTAAAAATGCCTAAATATAATAAAATCTAAACTCTCAAGCTAATCCCTTTTTTCCCACTGACAAAATCAAAATAAAATTGGAGAAGAGGCAATTCAAATATATTAACTTTAGGGGATGGAGACATAATAATAACCAAGAACCATTCATAATAGTCAAAATATTAAAATTTATTTCTGTTTTTGTATATTTTATATAAAATATTTGTGTTCCTGTATAACATATTATTTATACATAACCTTCTTATATAATATATAATAATGTAGACAGGTTCTTCCACTCTCTCTTTTAATAAAAACAATCTTCATAGCATATTTACCTTTCTTCTTGACTGTGATTAGAGACAGTCTATTTTCCAAAAGTACACTTTCACCTAAATGGTTTAGAAGTCAGGATTTTTAATTCCTTTAAGGTCTATATGACACTGGACAACTTAGACCAAACTACAAATAACGTTTAATGAAACAAAGGACTGGATTTTGAAAATTCATCTTATGGGTGTACATACTGGTTTCCTTATTGTCTTAATGTAACATATATTTGTTTTGTAGGTCACCCTTAAAAGATTTATTTACAATAACACACAGTACTTGCAGCAATGAAATTATATCAATCGTAATAATGATTAAATTGAGGGGGTAAGGGTGCTTCTTTTTTAAAAAATAATTTGATCATGCCATTTGGCCAGGGATCTTAATTCCCTGACCAGCGATGGACCCCATGCCTCCTACATTGGAAGCATGAAGTCTTAACCCACTGGACTGCCAGGGAAGTCCCAGGGTGCCTCTTTTTTTTTTTTTTATAATTAATTCTGTACAAAGCTAGTGTTGACTGAGAACACTTCATGGCTGCCATGTTTTCCCCAAACAATACTTTGTTGCTCAAAATGAAAGCAATAGATAAAGCATAAAATATGGAAGAAATAGGAGAGGATCTAAAAATATTAATATCAAGAAACACCTTTTTATCCCCAGAGACCATTATGTGTGTATGCGCTGGTGGGGTTGATTTGAACCCTTGTTTTATATTTTAGCATATTCCCCCTAGAGAGTATTTTGTTTGTAATTATTGCTTATTTCCACATACTGGTGGTGGGCACCAAACAGATTTACAAAGATGGGAACATACCTGTTGTTTACGGTCTTCTGAAAATGTAACTTGGGTTGGGGTAGGGGAACTATGGTTGATTCCTAGAAATAGAATGAGAGTTCAAAAAAAAAAAAAAAGAAATGAAATGAAATGTTTGTTCACAGTCTGAATTTGGAGAAATTTCCCTCCCAACTTTTCTCCCAGCTTTCTTTCCAAATGGGATTTCTGCCTCTCAGTCATGCCTGCTGGTTGTCATGCCTGCTGGCCAATTGAAGTATGTGAGTGTGTGTGTTAGTTGCTCATTAGTGTCCAAGTCTTTGTGACCCCATGGACTGTAGCCCGCCAGGCTCCTCTGTCCATAGAATCCTCCAGGCAAGAATAGTGGAGTGGGTTGCCATTCCCTTCTCCAGGGCATCTTCCCAACCCAGGGATCCAACCTGGGTCTCTGGCATTGCAGACAGATTCATTACCATATGAGTCGCCAGGGAAGCCCAAAATTGAAGTATAGTTTTTTTTTTTTTAATAATATTGTGTTAGTTTCAGGTGTATAATATAGTGAGTCTATATTTTTATAGATTATATACCTCATTTAAACTTATCACAAAGTAGTGGGTATATTTCCCTGTGCTGGGCAATATATCCTTGTTGCTTATTTATTTTATACATACTTGTTTGTGCCTTTTAATTCTATACCCCTGTCTTGCCACTCCCCCTTTCTTCTCCCCACTGGTAGCCACTAGCTTGTTCTCTATATCTGTGAATCTGTTTCTGTTTTGTTATATACATCTGTTTGTTTTATTTCTTAGGGTCCACATGTAAGTAATACCATACAGCATTTGTCTGTCTTTGTCTGATTTATTTCGCTAAGTATAATACTCTCTAGTCCGTATTGTTGTAAATGTCAGAATTTCATTCTTTTTGTTGCTGAGTAGTATTTCATTGCATGTATATATATCTATACCTATCTGTCTGTATCTTTATATATCTCATATCTTCTTTATCCATTCACCTGTCAATGGACACTTAAGTTGCTTCTGTATCTTGGCTATTGTAAATACTATTGCTATTTTCAAATTAATGTCTTTGCTTTCTTCAGATATATATCCAGGAATGGAATTGCTGGATCATATGGTAACTCTAGTTTTAGTTTTTTTGAGGAACCTCCATACTGTTTTCCATAGCGGCTGCACCAATTTACATTCCCACATCCTCTCCAACATTTGTTGTTTGCAGACTTTTCCATGATAGCCATTCTGATATATGTGAAGTTGTATTTCATTGTGCTTTTGATTTGCATTTCTCTGATGATCAGCAGTGTTGAGTATCTTTTCATGTGCCTGTTGGCCAGCTGTATGTCTTTGAAAACATGTCTATACAGATCTTCTGTCCATTTTTAATCAATTAAAAAAATTTTTGATGTTGTATGTGCTGTTAGATATTTTGGAAATTAATCCCTTATCCATCATATAATTTGTAAATATTTTCTCCAATTCAGCAGTTTGTCCTTTAAAAAATTTTTTTTTAATTTTGTATTGGAGTATAGTTGATTAACAATATTGTGTTAGTTTCAGGTATACAGCAAATTGGTTCAGTTATACATGTGCATGCGTGCTCAGTCATGTCCGACTCTTTTGCAACTCCATGGACTGTAGCCTCCTAGGCTCCTCTGTCCATACAGTTTTCCAGGCAAGAATACTGGAGTGGGTTGCCATTTCCTTCTCCAAGTTATACGTGTATATGCAGCTATTCTTTTGAAAAAGAATTTGTCTTTCTGTTTTTTAATTGAATTGCTCTATCTTTGGATTTTTTTCAATAGAAGTAAGGATGACAAGTTAAAATATCAATAAATTGACAGCCACTAGGGAGAGCCTTTGTGGTTACTTTAACAGAAGCTGTGCATTTGGAAGGCATCTCTGCTCAGTGGTAAAGAACCCGTCTGCCAGTTCAGGAGATACAGGAGACACAGGTTCTATCACTGGGTCTGGAAGATCTCCTGGAGGAAGCAGCCATAACAACTGCCTCCAGTATTCTTGCCTGCAGAAGCCCATGGAGCCTGGCAGGCTACAGTCCATGGGGTCACAAAGAGTCAAACACGGCTGAGCGACTGAGCACACACACATACATGTTATGCATACATAAACACACATAAACAGCTATATCAAATGACAATGTTTAGATACTGAGGAATTTAAAGGTTATTAACATATTGAAGTCAGATCCATATTGATTATTTGTTTGTTTTTCATCATTTGTTTTGGTCAAATCTTTCTTTTAGAAAGTTTTCACCTGAAGGTGTCAGAGAATCTGCTTACCTACACAAGTTCCTCTGGAGCCAATAAATTGAGTTCTCCCCTCAGGCGTCTCAAACCCAGGATTGCAGACACAGAGGTAGCTTCCCGGGATGTTCTTACATGTGGCTGTCAGTGGGCACGCTGTGCTGTTCAGGCATTCATTCTTATCTGTGGCAGAAAAGGAAAGGGATGAAAAATGAATCATTCAGTGACACAGCTCCATGGGGTCACTCAGGGTTCCGTGAGTTCACTTCTTCATCCCATGCTTGTGCGTGTCCACTACACACGAGTCACAGTATTAGCCAGCATCAGAGCAGTGAACAGTCTGTGTATTTCAAGGCACTCACCTTGAGTGAACTGAACAACAGCAATAAATACTTCAATAAAAACACTTTTTAACTAAAAAATTAAAAAAGAGACTTAATACCTATTTGGGCTTCCCTAGTGGCTCAGATGTAGGAGACCTCAGTTCAGGAATCAGGAAGATCCCTGGGAGAAGGAAATTACAGTATTCTTGGGAAATCCCATGGGCAGAGGAGACTGGTGGGCTACAACCTCCTACAGTCCACGGGGTTGCAGAGTCTGACATGAATGAGTGACTAACATTAACTAACATACATGTTTATTTATTTAAAAAAAACAGTAGAAGGAACAGGAAGTGATGAACAGAGATTTTTAAAGTGTGAGTCTAGAAAACATGTCTCGGAGGAAGTGACAAAATATAAGAGAATATGAAAACACCATACAAGAAATTCCTTCCCCCCCCTCAAAAAAAAAAAAACCCCAACAAACAGTGAGGTAAGATTTAGAAAGAGAATGGGACTCATTGGGTTTCCCAGGTGGCGGCAGTGGTGCAGTGGTAAAGAATCTGCCTGCCCATGCAGAAGACACAGGAGATGTGGGTTTGATCCCTGGGTCAGGAAGATGCCCTGGAGGAGGAAAATGGCAATCCACCACAACATTCTTGCCTGGAGAGTTTCATGGACAAGAGGAGCCTGGTGGGCTATAGTCCAAGGGGTCAGGGTGTGATCGAGTGACTGAGCACGCATAGAACTCATCTGTGTAGAAAACAATGGAAGAACTAAGACGACTTTATGACGAGTCCACATTTTCTGTGTCTTGAGCACAGGTGGCATTCTTATATTCAGAGTCTACAAACAATATATGCTGGAGAGGGTGTGGAGAGAAGGGAACCCTCATATATTGTTGGTGGGAATATAAATTCATATAGCCATTATGGAGAATAGTATGGGAATTCCTCAAAAAACTAACAATAGAATTGCCATATGATCCAGCAGTCCCGTTCCTGAGAAAATTTCTCTCTACCCCCAAAATAAATACATAAACAACTCTTTTTATATGAGTTGATTTCTCCATGTGAAAAACTCGGCAGCAACATCTGAAAACTCACTAGTGTGTTTCAGGAGTTGAGTTCTTTTAAAACACTTTCTAAAAACTACATTCTAAAGCTCTGAAATAACATGATAGAATATACAATGAAAACAAATTCCCATGCACAAATCTTGAAGTTTTTTTTTGCTATAAATATAAACTTAAGTGATAAAAGTTTTTTGAAATCCCCAAATGCAAAATGGTAGGAATAGAATTTTATGTGAACTATATATTTTTAATGTATTAGGAAACATTCTCCTTAGAAGGAAGTCTATGACAAACCTAGACAGTGTATTAAAAAGCAGAAATACCACTTTGCTGAGAAAGGTCAAATCTATGGTTTTTCCAGTAGTCAAGTACAGATGTAGAGTTGGACCATAAAAACACTGAGTGCTGAAGAATTGATGCCTTCATACTGTGGTGTTGGTGAAGACTCCTGAGAGTCCCATGGACAAAAAGGAGATCAAGCCAGTCAATCCTAAAGGAAATCAACCCTGACTATTCATTGAAAGGACTGATGCTGAAGCTGAAACTCTAATCCTTTGGGCAGAGCTGACTCATTGGAAAAGACTCTGATGCTGGGAAAGATTGAAGGCAAAAGGAGAAGAGGGGAGCAGAGGATGAGATGGTTAGATAGCATCACCAACTCAATGGACATGAGTTTGAGCAAACTCTAGGACATAGTGAAGGACAATGGAGCCTGGTATGTCCACGGGGTCACAAAGTGTCAGACACCACTTAGTGACTGAAATAAAACAACATTTCAAGTGGGAAATTAATATGCTATACATGCATGCCAACCCCTTATTAATATGGACTTAAAAATATTCCAGATTGAGGACAAACCCCTTTTATACATCCCTGGCTAACATTCCTTCTTATTTAGTGCTGTGCTGTGCTTAGTCGCTCGGTCATGTCTGACTCTTTTTGACCTCATGGACTGTGGCCTGCCAGGCTCTTCCATCCATGGTGATTCCCTAGGCAAGAATACTGAAGTGAGTGGTCATGCCCCACTCCAGGGGATCTTCCCTCCCCAGGGATTGAACCCAGGTCTCCTGCATTGCAGGCAGATTCTTTACCGTCTGTGCCACCAGGGTAGCCCAAGAATACTGGAGTGGGTAGCCTATCCCTTCTCCAGAGGAACTTCCAAACCCAGGAATCAAATTGAACCCAGGGTCTCCTGCATTGCAGGCAGATTCTTTACCTGCTGAGCTACCAGGGAAGGTCCTTTTATTTAGTATTTAGATCCCAAAACTCTGCAATCTAAACAAAAAGACCCTTGAGCTAAAGAATTTAACGGCTCTTTATGACATTCAACAAAAAATGCTTTCCATGCCTAACACGTAGGTCTCTACTATCAAAGCCATTGACTTGATCAGTTATTCTCCAACTTTAGGTCCAATATCTCAATATGAGGGATAAGTAGACCTACTTTTGTCTAGAATGTTCTTACCTAAATAACACTCACCTATGCACTTCACTCCAGAACCATTAAAATATGTCTTCCCATTGCTTGATTCAAATCCGGATTTACAGGTGCAGAAGTAGCCTCCCACAGCGTCTGTGCAGATGGCTTTCGAAGGGCAGGCCTGGGTATTCAGGCATTCATTCACATCTGTGATTAAGGATCCATCAAAGGTCAAACGAGTGAGTTCAATCCATGTTGCCCTCCTGTCAGGCAGACATTTGGTCTGCCATGGGGTACTTCCTAGGTTCCTGGCACTTGGTTTATCATTCTCTTGCCCACCAGTTCATGAGAGCATTCCAGGTCCTGATTCCACAGAATTATATTTTTATGGGGAGACAAGGGAACAAATTATCCCATATGGAAAGGATTGCAAATAGATGTAATATAAGAAGCCAGATTGAGGGCAAGAGGAGAAGGGGGTGACAGAGAAGGGGGTGACATAGGATGAAATGGTTGGGTGGCATCACCGACTCAAACACATGAGTTTGAGCAAACTCAGGGAGTTAGTGAAGGACAGGGAAGGGAAGCCTAACATGCTGCAGTCCATGGGATCTCAAAGAGTTGGACACGACTGAGCAACTGAAGAACCACAACAAGAAGCCAGAGGCGGGATGAACTGAGAAAGTAGCATTGAAACATACACGTTACCATATGTAAAATTAGAATGCCAGTGAAAATTTTACTGTATGATGCAGGGAGCTCAAATCTGGTGCTCTGTGACAACCTAGAGGGGTGGGATGGGATGGGAGGTGGGAGGGAGGTTCAAGAGGCAGGGAACATATGTATACCCATGAGTGTGAGCAAGCGCCGGGAGTTGGTGACGGACAGGGAAACCTGATGTGTTGCAGTCCATGGAGCCACAAACAGCTGGACACTGAGCGACTGAATTGAACTGATAGCTGATTCATATTGATGTATGGCAGAAAGAAACACAGTGCCATAAAGCAATTATCCTCCAATTAAAAATAAATAAATAAATAAAAAAGAAGCCAGAGGCTAAGAGGAGGTCAGGAAGAGAAATTCTGTTGGATGACCAGGGCAAGTGTGGCTGAGACGACTAAGTATGAGAAAATCTAGCAGAAGGTGGGCTTTTTTTTTTCTTTTCTGGCCCTGCCACATGGCATGTGGGATCTTAGTTCCCAACCAGGGAACGAACCTGGGTCCTTTGGGTTGGAGGCATGGAGTCTTAATCACTGGACAGCCAGGGAAGTCTCTAGCAGAAGGTTTTCTTGAGCAGTGGGACAAGTCATGAGATGGAGACCATCTTGGTGTGGAAGGCTAGACAGGAATGAACAGGGAGATAGAATGATCATCCCTGAGTTCAAAATGTAATTTCAAGGGCTCTCCTGTTGACTCAGTGGTAAAGAATCCGCCTGCCAGTGCAGTAGATGTAGGTTTGATCCCCAGTCCAGGAAGACTGCACATGCCTTGGAGCAACTGAGCCCATTTGCCACATGTGCTGCAACTGCTAAAGCCTGCATGCCCCACAACAAGAGAAGGCACAGCAGTGAGAAGCCTGAACACGCAGCTAGAGAGTAGCCCCCACTCGCCACAACTAGAGAAACGCCTGCGCAGCAATGAAGACCCAGGACACCCAAAATAAATAAATAATAAAAAATGTCATCTTAAATGGTTAACATCTCAGGGCAGTTCAGTTCAGTCACTCAGTTGTGTCTGACTCTTTGCCACCCCATGAATCGCAGCACGCCAGGCCTCCCAGTCCATCACCAACTCCCGGAGTTCACTCAGACTCACATCCATCGAGTCAGTGATGCCATCCAGCCAGCTCATCCTCTGTCGTCCCCTTCTCCTCCTGCCCCCAATCCCTCCCAGCACCAGAGTCTTTTCTAATGAGTCAACTCTTCGCATGAGGTGGCCAAAGTATTGGAGTTTCAGCTCTTGCATCATTCCTTCCAAAGAAATCCCAGGGCTGATCTCCTTTAGAATGGACTGGTTGGATCTCCTTGCTGTCCAAGGGACTCTCAAGAGTCTTCTCCAACACCACAGTTCAAAAGCATCAATTCTTTGACGCTCAGCTTTCTTCACAGTCCAACTCTCACATCCATCCATGACCACTGGAAAAACCATAACCTTGACTAGATGGACCTTTGTTGGCAAAGTAATGTCTCTGCTTTTGAATATGTTATCTAGGTTGGTCATAACTTTCCTTCCAAGGAGTAAGCATCTTTTAATTTCATGGCTGCAGTCACCATCTGCAGTGATTTTGGAGCCCCCCCCAAATAAAGTCTGACACTGTTTCCACTGTTTCCCCATCTATTTGCCATGAAGTGATGGGGCCAGATGCCATGATCTTTGTTTTCTGAATGTTGAGCTTTAAGCCCACTTTTTCACTCTCCACTTTCACTTTCATCAAGAGGCTTTTGAGTTCCTCTTCACTTTCTGCCATAAAGGTGGTGTCATCTGCATATCTGAGGTTATTGATATTTCTCCCAGCAATCTTGATTCCAGCGTGTGTTTCTTCCAGCCCAGCGTTTCTCATGATGTACTCTGCATAGAAGTTAAATAAGCAGGGTGACAATATACAGCCTTGACATACTCCTTTTCCTAATTGGAACCAGTCTGTTGTTCCATGTCCAGTTCTAACTGTTGCTTCCTGACCTGCATACAGGTTTCTCAAGAGGCAGGTCAGGTGGTCTGGTAGTCCCATCTCTTTCAGAATTTTCCACAGTTTATTGTGATCCACACAGTCAAAGGCTTTGGCATAGTCAATAAAGCAGAAGTAGATGTTTTTCTGGAACTCTCTTGCTTTTTTGATGATCCAGTGGATGTTGGCAATTTGACCTCTGGTTCCTCTGCCTTTTCTAAAACCAGCTTGAACATCTGGAAGTTTATGGTTCACATATTGCTGAAGCCTGGCTTGGAGAATTTTGAGCATTAGTTTACTAGCGTGTGAGATGAGTGCAATTGTGCAGTAGTGTGAGCATTCTTTGGCATTGCCTTTCTTTGGGATTGGAATGAAAAGTGACCCTTTCCAGTCCTGTGGCCACTGCTGAGTTTTCCAAATTTGCTGGCATATTGAGTGCAGCACTTTCACAGCATCATTTTTCAGGATTTGAAATAGCTCCACTGGAATTCCATCACCTCCACTAGCTTTGTTCATAGTGATGCTTTCTAAGGCCCACTTGACTTCACATTCCAGGATGTCTGGCTCTAGGTGAGTGATCACACCATCGTGATTATCTGGGTCATGAAGATCTTTTTTGTACAGTTCTTCTGTGTATTCTTGCCACCTCTTCTTAATATCTTCTGCTTCTGTTAGGTCCATGCCATTTCTGTTCTTTATCAAGCCCATCTTTATGTGAAATGTTCCCTTGGTATCTCTAATTTTCTTGAAGAGATCTCTAGTCTTTCCCATTCTGTTGTTTTCCTCTATTTCTTTGCATTGATCGCTGAGGAAGGCTTTCTTATCTCTTCTTGCTATCCTTTGGAACTCTGCATTCAGATGCTTATATCTTTCCTTTTCTCCTTTGCTTTTCGCTTCTCTTCTTTTCACAGCTATTTGTAAGGCCTCCCCGGACAGCCATTTTGCTTTTTTGCATTTCTTTTCCATGGGGATGGTCTTGATCCCTGTCTCCTGTACAATGTCACAAACCTCAGTCCATAGTTCATCACGCACTGTATCAGATCTAGGCCCTTAAATCTATTTCTTACTTTCACTGTATAATCCTAAGGGATTTGATTTAGGTCATATGTGAATGGTCTAGTGGTTTTCCCTACTTTCTTCAATTTAAGTCTGAATTTGGCAATAAGCAGTTCATGAGCTGAGCCATAGTCAGCTCCTGGACTTGTTTTTGTTGACTGTATAGAGCTTCTCCATCTCTGGCTGCAAAGAATATAATCAATCTGATTTCGGTGTTGACCATCTGGTGATGTCCATGTGTAGAGTCTTCTCTTGTGTTGTTGGAAGAGGGTGTTTGCAATCTCCTACTAAATATGAATATGAATAAATATGAACATCTCAGGGCAATCTCCTACTAAATATGAACTCCTTACTACTCTTTTTAATGGCCACAAGGCACAGTGTATGGGATCTTAGTTCCGAGAACAGGAATTGAACCTGTGCTCTGTGCGGAGGAAGCGGGGAATCCTAACCACTTTATCCATAGAGGTGCTGTACTATTTTACCCTTCAGTAACAATCTATGTGCTGGAGAAGACCCTTGAGAGTCCTGTGGACAGCAAGGAGATCAAACCAGTTAATCCTAAAGAAAGAATATTCATTGGAAGGACTGATGCTGAAGCTGAAGCTCCAGTCCTTTGGCCACCTAATGCCAAGAGCTGATTCACTGGAAAGACCCTGATGCTGGGAAAGATTGAAGGCAGGAGGAGAAGAGGGCAACAGATGATGAGATGATTGGATGGCACCACTGACTCAGTGGACATGAGTTTGAGCAAACTCTGGGAGACAGTGAAGGACAGGAAGCCTGATGTGCTGTAGTCCATGGGGTCACAAAGAGTCAGACATGACTTAGCAACTAAACACCAACAACAATCTATGAGACTTCTGGTTGCTACACATCCCTGCCAACATTTGGTAGTGTCTGCTTCTTAATTTTAGCCACCCTGCCAGGTTAATAACAATTATCTCATTGTGATTTATTGCATTAATTTTTTTGGCCACACCTTGAGGTATGTGGGATCTTAGTTTCCTGACCAGGGATCGAATCTATAACCCCTTCAGTGGAAGCTTAGAGTTTTAACCATTGGACCAAGAGGCAAATCTCATTGTGATTTTTAACTTGCAGTTCCCCAGGCTGGATTGCTTTTTCTGCTTTCATTTTTATCATTTTCAAGATGAAGAAAATAATTCTACTTATTTGGTCATCCTATGACCTAGTGATTACTCTTAGAGGAATTTCCCCAAGAAAATCCCCTCCCAAGATGAAAACATACATCCACAGAAAGACTTGTACAAGAATGTTCACAGCAGCCCTATTCATCGTAGTCAAGCATCGGAGAGTCAGGAGTCCACCAACAGGATAATGGACCAATAAACTGCGGTATATTAACAAAACGAAATGCTATGTCTGATTGACAAGAGGAGATATTCAGGATATACTAGGTCAAATAAAAGCATATTGTAAAACACTATAAACTGTGACCATATTTGGTAAAATAATACATACAAAGTCACATCTGTATTTATCAAATCTCAGTCTATATCTGTATCTCTTTATGTGTGTAAATACACATTAATATTTATATACAAACTATTTAAAATACACAGGCTATCTACACAAAGAACCCACAAAAGTTATATGGAAATAATAAAAGAGGATGACCCTTTTTACTGTGGCTCTTATGTCTTGAGGGCTTCCGTGGTGGCTCAGTGGTAAAGAATCTGCCTGCCATGTAGGAGACCTAGGTATATGAATATATATATACATATATATGTAGGTAAAAGAGCATATATATAAGTACCATAATAAAAAGAATGGTTTTCTCTTTATTATTTCTATATAATTGTTCTCCTGATTTTTGTGGATTCTTTGTGTAAATAACCTCAGTTACACAGTAAGAATAAGACAATAAAGCTATTTCTTTTTACCATCTGAGCCACCATGGAAGCCCCAAGCTATTTTGTTTTTAAGTGTCATAAGTTTAGTGTGGTGGGGAAAACGGTAAGGGCTAGAATTACTTGGAGAGTTACATGAATTTGAGGAAATGCTTACCATTTCCATATTTCTCTTTTTAAGTCGAATTTGGGGAGAGCAAAACTTGTTCTGCTTATCCCCAAACTGCTTTGTAAAGAAACATCTATAGGGACTTCCCTGGTGGTGCAGTGGTTAAGATTCCACCTTCCAGTCCAGGGGATGTGGGTTTGATTCTTGGTCAGGGAACTAGGGTCCCACATGCCTCGGGGTGCAGTCAAAAAAAAAACCCAACAAACTAGAACCATCTACAGAAACACAAACTACACAAACTATTCCAGATTCACTGCCCATCACCCACATACCTTGGAATGATGAGTTAGGAATATTCAGGAGGAAAATTAAGCAAGAAAGTCCTGGGGGAGAAAACAAAAGGGGAGTTTAATTTTTAAAATACTTTGGTGACCTGAATCTATTGAGGCTGACTCTGCCTTTTTCCCCAGATAGCTCTTGTATACTTAGTTTCCCCAAACACATTGGGCACACCCAACATAATTTTGGCTCACTAGTGATCATTGAGAGTTAAAAGTATGTTGATCAGGGTAAACAAATGTTCACAGATCCATGAAAATATTTTTGAGACTTCAAGGAAAAAATGGATAAAATAGGGGAAAACTTAGAAAGATGAGTCATACTGATGAATAAATGTTCACTTTAATGCCTTTTGCAGGTATATAGGTAGAATTATATGACTTCTTCACTTCTTGAATTTGACATTAATTAGCAGTCTATTCTACTTGAAAATAATACATAAGTTAGGTTTCTCACTCGACAAGTGTTTCATAAAAGTCATAGGAGCTGGGGAATTCTCTGGCAGTACAGTGGTTAAGAATAGCAAGGAGAGATAAGAAAGCCTTCCTCAGCGATCAATGCAAAGAAATAGAGGAAAACAATAGAATGGGAAAGACTAGAGATTTCTTCACAGAACATTAGAGATACCAAGGGAACATTTCATGCAAAGATGGGCTCAATAAAGTACAGGAATGGTAGGGATCTAACAGAAGCAGAAGATATTAAGAAGAGGTGGCAAGAATACACAGAAGAACTGTACAAAAAGATCTTTACAACCCAGATAATTATGATGATATGATCACTCACCTAGAGCCAGACATCCTGGAATGTGAAGTCAAGTGGGCCTTAGGAAGCATCATTATGAACAAGCTATGAGCTATGAGCTAGTGGAGGTGATGGAATTCCAGTGGAGCTATTTCAAATCGGGAAAGATGATGCTGTGAAAGTGCTGCACTCAATATGCCAGCAAATTTGGAAAACTCAGCAGTGGGCACAGGACTGGAAAAAGTCAGTTTTCATTCCAATCCCAAAGAAAGGCAATGCCGAAGAATTCTCAAACTACTGCACAATTGCACTCATCTCATACGCTAGTAAAGTGATGCTTAAAATTCTCCAAGACAGGCTTCAGCAATACATGAACCATGAAATTCCAGATGTTCAAGCTGGTTTTAGAAAGGGCAGAGGAACCAGAGGTCAAATTGCCAACATCCACTGGATCATTGAAAAAGTAAGAGGGTTCCAGAAAAACATCTACTTCTGCTTTATTGACTATGCCAAAGACTTTGACTGTGTGGATCACAATAAACTGTGGAAAATTCTGAAAGAGATGGGACTACCAGACCACCTGACCTGCCTCTTGAGAAACCTGTATGCAGGTCAGGAAGCAACAGTTAGAACTGGACGTGGAACAACAGACTGGTTCCAAATAGGAAAAGGAGTATGTCAAGGCTGTATATTGTCACCCTGCTTATTTAACTTCTATGCAGAGTACATCATGAGAAATGCTGGGCTGGAAGAAACACACGCTGGAATCAAGATTGCTGGGAGAAATATCAATAACCTCAGAATATGCAGATGACACCACCCTGATGAAAGTGAAAGAGGAAAATGAAAAAGTTGGCTTAACGCTCAACATTCAGAAAAATAATATCATGGCATCTGGTCCCATCACTTCATGGCAAATAGATGGGGAAACAGTGGAAACAGTGTCAGACTTTCTTTTTCTGGGCTCCAAAATCACTGCAGATGGTGATTGCAGCCATGAAATTAAAAGATGCTTACTTCTTGGAAGGAAAGTTATGGCCAACCTAGACAGCATATTCAAAAGCAGAGACATTACTTTTTCAACAAAGGTCCATCTAGTCAAGGCTATGGTTTTTCCAGTGGTCATGTATGGATGAGAGTTGGACTATAGAGAAAGCTGAGCGCCGAAGATTTAATGCTTTTGAACTGTGGTGTTGGAGAAGACTCTTGAGAGTCCCTTGGACAGCAAGGAGATCCAACCAGTCCATCCTCAAGGAGATCAGTCCTGGGTGTTTATTGGAAGGACTGATGTTGAAGCTGAAACTCCAATACTTTGGCCACCTGATGCAGAGAGCTGACTCATTGGAAAAGACCCTAATGCTGGGAGGGATTGGGGGCAGGAGGAGAAGGGGACGACAGAGGATGAGATGGCTGGATGGCATCACCGACTCGATGGACATGAGTTTGAGTGAACTCCGGGAGTTGGTGATGGACAGGGAGGCCTGGCGTGCTGCGGGTTCATGGGGTCACAAAGAGTCGGACACGACTGAGCGACTGAACTGAACAGTGGTTAGGATCCCACGCTTTCACTGCCGGGGGGCTCAGTTTGAACCCTGATCCAGAAACTAAGATCCTGCAAGCTGCCCCATGCTCCCCCCAAAAACGAAAAAATCATAAGGCTTGGACAATTAAATGAGTTTATCCTGGGCAATAATTCTAGAAATGCTCTTGGTAATTTTAGCAAAAACAAACAAACAAACAAAACCCCATAAAACAAAACAAAACCCACGTAATATGGAATGAGGAACAATTTTAATGTTTTATATAATACAGGTTGGGGCTTCCAAAATTAGGAGTAGGAAGCAAATGTGATCTCTCTGCAACAGAGGAAGGGTCCTTATCAATTTTCAGTTCCTGTCATGGGACATTCAGATTGAAAGAGAAACGTTTCGGTGTTACGAGGCCTTTGCATGCTTTGTCCCATCCACATGTGACCACCAGGGGGCGCCGTCCACACGCAGCTCAGCTGTCTGTTCTGAGCCAAGAAACACCAAGGTGAGACCCGGGCGGAATTTTGACTCGCTAAAGCAAATGGATCCGGGAGAATTCAACTCAGTTTCAGGAAGAAAAATGAGCACGGGACAGCTTTCCATGTCAAAAGTCTGGCCTTGACACGAAAAAAATCCATTCTTACAAGAGATTCATGTTTTGCAAGGCTTCCCAGTTGGCTCAGTGGTAAAGATTCCGCCTGCTAATGCAGGAGCTGCAGGAGACGAGGCGGCAAAGATCTCCTAGAGAAGGAAACGGCAACCCGCTCCAGGATTCGTGCCTGAAAATTCCGGTGGACTGTAGCTCGCCAGGTTCCCCTCTCCGTGGAGTCGCAAAGAGTAGGACACGACTGACCACAGCGCAACAACCACCCCAGAAGCTCACTTTGATCCTATCCTTGTACGACGGAATATAAGAGCAAGCTTTGAAGAGCCCCACTGCCTGATGAAATCATGTTGAAAGTGCCCCATCTTAATTCCTCCAGGTATTTCCATAGGAGACCATGGAATAAAATGGTTTTAAAAGAGCAAACTAAGTGGATGCCCCCTGCCCAAGCCACAGTGTTAAAAACGAGATAGAGTATGAGAGCTGAAGTGTCCTTGCTATTTCTACTTAAAGAGAATAAAATATTAAACATTTTTTATTATTTAATTTAAAATTTATTTTTAATTGGAGGATACTTGTTTTTTTAAAATAAAATACTTTTTTAATTGAAGGATAATTGCTTTACAGAATTTTGTTGTTTTCTGTCAAACCTCAACATGAATCAGTCATAGGCATACATACATCCCCTTCCTTCTGAAACCCCCTCCCAATCCTACCCCCTCTAGGTTGATACAGAGCCGCTGTTCAAGTTTCCAGAGCCATACGGCAAATTCCTGTTGGCTATCTATTTTACATATGGTAATGTAAGTTTCCATGTTACTCTTTCCATACATCTCACCCTCTCCTCCCTTCTCCCCGTGTCCGTATGTCTGTTCTCTATGTCTGTTTAAGATAATTGCTTTATGACGTTGGGTTGGTTGTGGGCATATAACAAGGTGAGTCAGCCAAAAGTATACATATGTCACCTGTCTCTTGAACCTCACCCCCACTGCCCCCCACCCCAGTCCACCCCTCAAAGTTGTCACAGAGCACTGAGTTGCACTCTCTGTGTTATATAACAACTCCACACTAGCTATTTATTTTACACATGATAATGTATGTTTCAATGCTACTCTCTCAATTCATCACACCTTCCTCTTGCCCCCGCCTCCCTCTGCTGTGTCCACAAATCCATTCTCTATGTCTGTGTCTCTATTCCTGCCCTGCAAATAGGTTCATCGGTACCTTTTTTTCTAGATCCCATATATATGTATCAATACACAATATTTGCATTTCTTAAAAGAGAATAAAATATTTTAAAGACTTACCACTCCAAGGCAAAAACAGACTTCGAGCCATCACGACAAAATGAAAGCAAAAATAGGAACTTACATTGTCTTTTATCTTTCTCTGGTGTTTCTCAGGGAGAATTGGGGGTTTTGTAACAGCTGCTATGGGACGGTCTTCTAGTATTGTGCAAATGAAGAGAATAGCAATTTTTTTTCTTTTTAAATACAGAAACAGAGACAGTTTACTGAAGGCTTCAACTTACTCTGAAATGCATTAAAAAAATAAGATGAACGAATGAATGTGAATGAGTTAGTGGTTCAGTCATGTCCAGCTGTTTGCGACCCCATGGACCGTAGCCCATGAAGGGAGAGGGCAATGCAGACATGGAGATACACTGAAAACACAAGTAAAACTTTCACTGAAGATTGCAGGTCCATGTGCAGGACCCTCAGTCTGCTCCCACACCAGAAATGGCAATTGGTTTATAATTTGCCCCCAGCTGCGAAACTGTGAAGTTATTTTTAGTCCCCTATAGTTTCTTTGCATCTTGTTGTTCAGGAAGGTGTTTGTCCAGGTGGAACCACTGCAACAAACAGTCCCAGGTCCCAGCCTCTCTCAGGTACGTGGGTGTTCACTGTACAATTCTTGCAGCTTGCCAAGTTTTCCTAATAAAGTGATGTTTAAAAATCTTAAAGTACATTTCTTATAGAAGTCTTAGAAAACTTGGATTTAAAAAAGAAGAAAATAAAAGCTACATCTAATCTCTATGCTCAGAGCTCCTACTAATGTTAGAAAATTGTAATTAAACACTGCATATTTTTTCTATATCTTGGGATTATTGACGTTGGAGTTGGATTATTCTTTGCTGTAGGAGTCAGCTGTAAACTCCACCCACTAGGTGCTAGAAGTACCACCCCCCAGATGTGATAGCCAAAACTCTGTCTCACCTCCCACTCCCCCATCCTACCGTTCTCCTCCTCCCACCGGTAACCACTCATTTATATGCTACATCTGTGAGTCAGCTTCTTTTTTGTTATATATAGTCACCTATTTCTCATGTTTCTTAGATCCCACCTCTAAGTGATATCAGATAGTTTTTGTCTTTCTCTGTCTGACTTACTTCACTTAGCCTAATGCCCTCCACGTACATCCATGTTGCTGCAAATGGCAAATTTTCATTCTTTTCTACGGTTTAGTAGCATTCCACTGTGTTTGTGTATATACACACCCTCCAACAACACAAGGAACAACTCTACACATGGACATCACCAGATGGTCAATACCAAAATCAGATTGATTATATTCTTTGCAGCCAAAGGTGGAGAAGCTCTATACAATCAGAAAAAAAAAAAAAAAAAGACTGGGAGCTGACTGTGGCCCAGATCATGAACTCCTTATTGCCAAATTGAAGAAAAAAGGGGAAAACCACTAGGTCATTCAGGTATCACCTAAATCAAATCCCTTATGATTATACAGTGGAAGTGATAAATAGATTCAAGGAATGAGATCTGATAGAGTGCCTCAGGAACTATAGATGGAGGCTTGTAACATTGTACAGGAGGTGGTGATCTAAACCTTCCCCAAGACAAAGAAACGCAAAAGGCAAAATGGTTGTCTGAAGAGCCTTACAAATAGCTGAGAAAAGAAGAGACGTGAAAGGTAAGCGAGAAAAGGAAAGATATCCATGCAGGGGAGATAAGAAAGACTTCCTAAGTGATCAATGCAAAGAAATAGAGGACAACAATAGAATGGGAAAGACTAGAGATCTCTTCAAGAAAATTAAAGATACCAAGGGAACATTTCATGCAAAGATGGGCTCAATAAAGGACAGAAATGGTACGGACCTAAGAGAAGCAGAAGCTATTAAGAAGAGGTGGCAAGAATACACAGAAGAATTGTACAAAAAAGATCTTCATGACCCAGATGACAATGATGGTGTGATGACTCCCCTAGAGCTGGACATCGTGGAGCAAAGTCTAGTGGGCCTTAGGAAGCATCACTATGAACAAAGCTAGTGGAGGTGATGGAATTCCAGCTGAGCTATTTCAAATCCTAAAAGATGATGCTGCTAAAATCCAGCACTCAGTATGCCAGAAAATTTGGAAAACTCAACAGTGGCCACAGGACTGGGAAAGGTCAGTTTTCATTCCTTTTGGGAACATCAAAGAATGCTCAAACTACTGCACAATTGCAGTCATCTCACAAGCTAGTAAAGTCGTTGTCAAAGTTCTCCAAGCTAGGCTTCAACAGTACATGAACTGAGAAATTCCAGATGGTCCAGCTGGATTTAGAAAAGGCAGAGGAACCAGAGATCAAATTGCTAGCATCTGTTGGATCATAGAAAAAGCAAGAGAATTCCAGAAAAACATCTACTTCTGCTTTATTGACTATGCCAAAGCCTTTGACTGTGTGGATCACAATAAACTGTGGAAAATTCTGAAAGAGATGGGAATACCAGACCACCTGACCTGCCTCTTGAGAAACCTGTATGCAGGTCAGGAAACAACAGTTAGAACTGGACATGGAACAACAGACTGGTTCCAAATAGGAAAAGGAGTACGTCAAGGCTGTATAATGTCACCCTGCTTATTTAACTTATATGCAGTGTACATCATGAGAAACGCTGGGCTGGATGAAGCACAAACTGGAATCCAGATTGCCAGGAGAAATATCACTAACCTCAGATATGCAGATGACACCACCCTTATGGCAGAAAGTGAAGAGGAACTAAAGAACCTCTTGATAAAAGTGAAACAGGAGAGTGAAAAAGCTGGTTTAAAACTCAACATTCAAAAAATGGAAGATCATGGCATCCGGTCCCATCACTTCATGACAAATAGATGGGGAAACAATGACAGACTTTATTTGTTTGGTCTCCAAAATTACTGCAGATGTTGACTGCAGTCATGAAATTAAAAGACACTTGTTCCTTGGAAGAAAAGCTATGACAGACCCAGATAGAATATTAAAAATCAGAGACATTACTTTGCTGGTCAAGGTCCATATATTCAAAGCTATGTTTTTTCCAGTAGTCATGAATGGATGTGAGAGTTGGACCATAAAGAAGGCTGAGTGCTGAATAATTGATGCTTTTTAATTGTGATGTTGGAGAAGACTCTTGAGAGTCTCTTGGACAACAAGGAGATCAAACCAGTCAATTGTAAAGGAAGGCATTCCTAAATATTCATTGGAAGGACTGATGCTGAGGCTGATGCTCCAATACTTTACCACCTGATGTGAAGAATGGACTCATTGAAAACGGCCCTGATGCTGGGAAAGATTAAGGGCAGGAGAAGGGGATGACAATGGATGAGATGGTCGGATGGCATCACCGACTCAATGGACATGAGTCTGAGCAAGCTTTGGGAGATGGTGATGGCCAGGGAAACCTGGTATGCTGCAGTCCATGGGGTCGCAAAGAGTGAGACAAGACTGAGCAACTGAACAACCACCACAAATATATATATATATACACACACACACATATACACACCATGTCTTTTTCCATTCCTCTGTTGATGGACACTCAGGTTACTTCCATATAGTCAGTAATGCTATGAACTTTAGGGTGCATAGCACCTTTAGGGTGTATCTTTTCAATTAAGTGTTTTTGATAATCCACAATAAGTGGTTTCTTGAAGGATATGTGATTTCAGATGATGCTGGAGAGATTAATTAAGTCTTGACACATAAAGGAGCATGATGGGCTCCACTTATGACACATAAGTGGGCATCAGGGCTAATATTCAGAATTTTCAAAGTCCAAACAGGGCCAGGAATATCAGGGTGTAAGTTCCCATTCTGATCTAATATTTCTGACCAAAATAAACTTGCAAATTTGAGGGGATGGGTGGGGAGGAATCAGAAGAAGGAAGTCTCTTTTTTTCTGCTTTTCTAAGAAATATGATGTCTGCAGACTAGCTTTTACTTAGAGGCTGCTTTTCAGTCAAGCCCTACAAAGATGAAGTTATCAAATCACTGAGCTGATCTCTTCCAGATGGAGGCCCAAGTTTGTGAGATGCTGAATGACCCACCATGGCCTTTCTCTCTGCATTCACCTCTCGGCCCCAACATATGCCCAACAACAACTTGATCATGCTATATTCTCCACCTGAATCTTACTTCCTTCCATCAGAGACCAGATCGATGCCTTTCATTCATAGAAGGCTATTTCTATTTTCTTTTCTTTTAGTTAATTTTTTTACATACAAAAATGCCTTGCATAATGAATATATGCAACTCGATGAGTTTGTAGATGAGTACACGCTCACAAGATCATCACTGATGCCAAAATATTGGTCCTCTGTACACAATGCTGAAATGAGATATGGTGACAGAGTTTTGAAGGAGAAAGAGCAGATTTATTCTTTGTCAGGCAAAGAGGGAGTATAGCAAGCTAGTGTCTCAGGAAGTGTTTCCCCTCTCCAGGGGGAGGCCAATTGAGACATGGAAATCTTTTCAGTCCCTCAGAATATTCTCCAATGTCCCCTTCTGGTCAGTACCATCCTCCCAACCCTGGAATTAACCCAATCTCCTGATTTCCGCCACCACAGATTATTTTTGTCTGTTCTTGAACTTTATATAAATAGACTCTTACCATCTGTTGTCTCTTCAATTGCTCTTCTGTTGTTAATTGTTGTCTTTTAGATTTATCCATGTTGGGGCATATAGCTGTGTTTTGTCCTTTTTCACTGGTATATGGGATTCCATTCCATGAATATACCCTAATCTATTTATCCATACATATCAATTGGTGTATATAGGTACTCATGTCTCTTGGGAATATGCCTAGGAGTGGAATTACACACACACACACACACACACACACACATAGCAGAAAGTATATATAGATAACTATAGATAGGGATAAAGATTACAGAGATACAGTAGATGTGGCAAAATAATTTTCCAAAGTTCCTATACCAGCATTTATTGTTTCTCCCACATTTCTTAAATGGCCTGCACTGAGAAATGGGGTGCTTTAACTATGAGCTATCTGGTTGCTCTACTTGCTTCCTAGATACTGACGAGTATTTTTTGCCAGACTAGGTTGTTTAGCTCTCTAAGGGTGGCACCCTGATGCATGTTGCTGCAAAAACCCACTTCCCTCATTTTCTTCCTGTGGTACTAGCAGAACTCAGGGTGCACACAAAGTATGAATGTGTGTTTGGTTATTTTTTTAAATCAATTTATCCTTTATTGAAGGATGATTGCTTTACAGAGTTTTGCTGTTTTCTGTCAAACCTCAGCATGAATCAGCCACAGGTGTACATATATTCCTTCCCTTTTGAACCTCCCTCCCACCTCCCTCCCCATCCCACTCCTATAGGTTGATACGGAGCACCTGTTTGAGTTCCCTGAGACAAAGAGCAAATTCCCTTTGGCTATCTATTTTACATATGGGAAACAGTGTCAGACTTTATTTTTTGGGCTCCAAAATCACTGCAGATGGTGACTGCAGCCATGAAATTAAAAGATGCTTACTCCTTGGAAGGAAAGTTATGACCAACCTAGATAGCATATTGAAAAGCAGAGACATTACTTTGCCAACAAAGGTCCATCTAGTCAAGGCTATGGTTTTTTCAGTGGTCATGTATGGATGTGAGAGTTGGACTGTGAAGAAAGCTGAGCACTGAAGAATTGATGCTTTTGAACTGTGGTGTTGGAGAAGAGTCTTTTTTTTTTTTTTTTTTGCTGTATTTAATCATAATATATCCATTTTTTTACATTTTTTTAACATTTTATTTTATTATTTAACTTTACAATGTTGTATTGGTTTTGCATATATCAACATGAATCTGCCACAGGTATGCTTGGACTGCAAGGAGATCCAACCAGTCCATCCTAAAGGAGATCAGTCCTGGGTGTTCTTTGGAAGGACTGATGCTGAAGCTGAACTCCAATACTTTGGCCACTTCATGTGAAGAGTTGACTCATTGGAAAAGACCCTGATGCTGAGAGGGATTGGGGGCAGGAAGAGAAGGGGAAGACAGAGGATGAGATGGCTGGATGGCCTCAGTGACTCGATGGACATGAGTTTGAGTGAACTCCGGGAGTTGGTGATGGACAGAGAGGCCTGGTGTGCAAAGGGTTGGACACGACTGGGTGACTGAACTGAATGTAAGTTTCCCTGTTACTCGTTCCATACATCTCACTCTCTCCTCCTCTCTCCCCATGTCCATAAGTCTATTCTCTATGTCTGTTTCTCCATTTTTGCCCTGTAAATAAATTCTTCAGTACCATTTTTCTAGATTACATATATATACACATTAGAATATGATACTTATCTTTCTCTTTCTGACTCACTTCACTCTGTATAATAGGTTCTAGCTTCACTCATCTCATTAGAACTGACTCCAATGAGTTCCTTTCTATGGCTGAGTAATATTCCACTGTTTATATGTACCACAACTTCTTTGTACATTCATCTGTTGATGGACATCGAGGTTGCTTCCATGTTCTAGCTAGTGTAAACAGTGCTTCAATGAACAATGGGATACATGTGTCTCTTTCAATTTTTGTTTCCTCAGGGTATGTGCCTAGGAGTGGGACTGCTGGGTCATATGGTGGTTTTATTCCTAGTTTTTTAAGGAATCTCCATACCGGCTTCCATAGTGCCTGTATCAATTTACATTTGCACCAACAGTGCAAGAGTGTTCCCTTTTCTCCACACCCTCTCCAGCATTTATTGTTTGTAGACTTTTTGGTGATGGCCATTCTGACCGGTATGAGGTGATATCTCATTGTAGTTTTGATTTGCATTTCTCTAATAATGAGCGATGTTGGGCATCTTTTCATGTGTTTGTTAGCCATCCATATGTCTTTGGAGAAATGTCTGTTTAGGTCTTTTCCCCACCTTTTGATTGGGTTGTTTGTTTTTCTGATATTGAGTTGTATGAGCTGCTTGTATATTTTGGAAATTAATCCTTTGTTGTTTCATTTGCTGTTACTTTCTTCCATTCTGAGGGTTGTCTTTTTCACCTTGCTTATAGTTTCCTCTGCTGTTCAAAAACTTTATTTTGAATCAGGTCCCACTTGTTTACTTTTTTATTTCTGTTACTCTAGGAGGATCTTGCTTTGATTTATGTCATTGAGTGTTCTGCCTATGTTTTCCTCTAAGAATTTTATAGTTTCTGGTCTTACATTTAGGTGTTTAACCCATTTTGAGTTTATCTTTGCATATGGTGTTAGGAAGTATTCTAATTTTATTCTTTTACACGTAGCTGTCCAGTTTTCCCAGTACAATTTATTGAAGAGGCTGTCTTTGCCCCATTGTATATTCTTGCCTCCTTTGTCAAAAATAAGGTACTTATAGGTGTATGAGTTTATTTCTGGGCTTTCTATCTTGTCCCATTGGTCTATATGTCTATTTTTGTGCCAGTACCATACTGTCTTGATGACTGTAGCTTTGTAGTATAATTTGAAGTTAGGAAGGTTGATTCCTCCAGCTCCATTCTTCTTTGTCAAGACTGCTTTGGCTATTCAGGGTCTTTTGTGTTTCCATATGAATTGTGAATTTTTTTGTTCTAGTTCTATGAAAAATGCCATTGGTAATTTGAAAAGGGATCACATTGAATCTGTAGATTGCATTTGGTAGCATAGTCATTCTCACAACATTGATTCTTCCTACCCAGGAACATGGAATATCTCTCCATCTGTTTATGTCATCTTTGATTTCTTTCATTAGTGTCTTATAATTTTCTGTGTACAGTTCTTTTATTTCCTTCAGATCAGATCAGATCAGTCGCTCAGTTGTGTCCGACTCTTTGCGACCCCATGAATTGCAGCACGCAAGGCCTCCCTGTCCATCACCAACTCCCGGAGTTCACTCAGACTCGCGTCCATCGAGTCAGTGATACCATCCAGCCATCTCATACTCTGTCGTCCCCTTCTCTTCTTGCCCCCAATCCCTCCCAGCATCAGAGTCTTTTCCAAGGAGTCAACTCTTCACATGAAGTGGCCAAAGTACTGGAGTTCCAGCTTTAGCATCATTCCTTCCAAAGAAATCTCAGGGCTGATCTCCTTCAGAATGGACTGGTTGGATATCCTTGATGCTAAGTCACTTCAGTCGTGTCCGACTCTGTGTGACCCTATGGACAGCAGCCCACCAGGCTCCTGCATCCACAGGATTCTCTAGGCAAGAATACTGCAGTGGGTTGCCATTTCTTTCTCCTGCAACTTTGCTAAATTCACTGATTAGCTCTAGTAAGTTTCTGATACTATCTTTAGGGTTTTCTAAGTATAGTATCCGGAGAAGGCAATGGCACCCCACTCCAGTGCTCTTGCCTGGAGAATCCCATAGATGGAGGAGCCTGGTAGGCTGCAGTCCATGGGGTCTCGAAGAGTCTGACACAACTGAGCGGCTTCACTTTCACTTTTCACTTTCATGCCTTGGAGAAGGAAATGGCAACCCACTCCAGTGTTCTTGCCTGGAGAATCCCAGGATGGCAGAGCCTGGTGGGCTGCCATCTCTGGGGTCACACAGAGTTGGACACAACTCAATCATCTCATCTGCAAACAGTGAGAGCTTTACTTCATCTTTTCCGATCTGGATTCATTTATTTCTTTTTCTTCTCTGATGGTTGTAGCTAGGACTTCCAGAACTATGTTGAGTTATAGTGGTAAAAGTGGACACCCTCGTTTTGTTTCTGATCTTGGGGGAATGCTTTCAGTTTTTCACCAATGAGAATAATGTTTGCTGAAGGCTTATCATATATGGCCTTTGCTATGTTGAGGTAGGTTCCTTCTACGCCCATTTTTTGAAGAGTTTTAATCATAAGTTTCAAAGGCTTTTCTGGCATCTATTGAGAGTATCATATGGTTTTTATTTTTCAATTTGCTAATATGGCATATGACATTGATTTATTTGTGTATATTGAAGAATCCTTGCATTCCTGGAATAAACCCAACTTGATCATGGTGTAGGAGAAGGCAATGGCACCCCACTCCAGTACTCTTGCCTGGCAAATCCCATGGACTGAGGAGCCTGGTAGGCTGCAGTCCATGGGGTCGCTAGGAGTCGGACACGACTGAGTGACTTCACTTTCACTTTTCACTTTTGTGCATTGGAGAAGGAAATGGCAACCCACTCCAGTGTTCTTGCCTGGAGAATCCCAGGGACAGGGGAGCCTGGTGGGCTGCTGTCTCTGGGATCGCACAGAATCAGACACGACTGAAGCGACTTACCAGTACCAGCAGATCATGGTGTATGAGCTTTTTGATGTGTTGTTGAATTCTGTTTGCCAAAATTTTGTTGATGATTTTTGCATCCATGTTCATCAGTGAAATTGGCCTGTAGTTTTCTTTTTTGTGCTGTCTTTGTCTGGTTTTGGTATCAGGGTGATGGTGGCCTCGTGGAATGAATTTGGAAGTGTTCCTTCCTCTGCAATTTTTTGAGAGTTTTAGGAGGATGGGCATTATCTCTTCTCTAAATGTTTGATAGAATTCTCCTGTGAAGCCATCTGGTCCTGCTTCTTGTTTTTGGGGAGATTTTTGATCACAGCTTCAATTTCAGTGCTTGTAATTGGGTTGTTCATAATTTCTATTTCTTCCTGGTTTCAGTCTTGGAAGATTGAACTTTTCTAAGGATCTGTCTATTTCTTCCAGGTTATCTATTTTATGGCCATACAGTTGTTCATAATTGTCTCTTATAATCCTTTGTATTTCTGCATTGCCTGTTGTAACCTCTCCTGTTTCATTTCTAATTTGTTGACTTGATTCTTCTCTCTTTTTTTCTTGATGAGTCTGGCTAAAGGTCTGTCAATTTTGTTTATCTTCTCAAATAACCAGCTTTTAGTTTTATTAATCTTTACCATTGTTTCCTTCATCTCTTTTTCACTTATTTTCTGCTTGGATCTTTATGATTTCTTTCCTTCTACTAATTTTGGTGGTGTTGTTGTTGTTGTTGTTGTTTGTTCTCCTTCTTGTTTTTCCAGTTGTTTTAGGTGTAAAGTTAGGTTGTCTATTCGAAGTTTTTCTTGTTTCTTGAGGTAGGATTGTATTGCTATAAACTTGCCTCTTAGGACTGCTTTTGCAGCATCCCATAGGTTTTGAGTTGTTGTGTTTTCATTGTCATTTGTCTCTAGAAATTTTTTTGATTTCTTTTTGATTTCTTCAGTAACCTGTTGGCTATTTAGAAACGTGTTGTTTAATCTCCATGTGTTTGTGTTTCTTATGCTTTTTTTCCTTGTAATTGATATCTAGTCTCATAGCATTGTGGTCAGAGAAGATGCTTGATATGATTTCAATTTTCTTAAATTTACTGAGGCTTGATTGGCGACCCATGATATGGTCTCTCCTGGAGAATATTCCATGTGCACTTGAGAAGAAGGTGTATTCTTCTGCATTTGGATGGAATGTCCTGAAGATATCAATGAGATCCAGCTCATCTAATGTATCATTTAAGACTTGTGTTTCCATATTAATTTTGTTTGATGATCTGTCTATTGATGAGTGGAGTAAAGTCTCCTCCTATTATTGTGTTACTGTCAATTTCTCCTTTTATGTCTGTTAGTGTTTGTCTTATGTATTGAGGTGCTCCTATGTTGGGTGCATAAAATATTTCCAATTGTTATGTCTTCCTCTTGGATTGATCCCTTGATCATTACGTAGTGAGCTTCCTTATCTCTGTAATCTATTTTAATGTCTATTTTGTCTGATACGAGGATTGCTACTCCAGCTTTCTTTTGCTTCCCATTTGCATGGAATGTATTTTTCCATCCTCTCACTTTCATTCTATATGTGTCTTGAGGTCGGAAGTGGGTTCCTTGTAGACAGCATATATATGGGTCTTGTTTTTGTATCCATTCAGCTAGTTTGTGTTTTTGGTTGGAGCATTTAATCCATTTACATTTAAATAATTATTGTATATATGTTCCTATTGCCATTTTCTTAATTGTTTGGGGTTGATTTTGTAGATCTTTTTTCTTCTCTTGTATTTCTTGACTATATAAGTCCCTTTAACATTTGTTGTAAAGCTGGTTGGTGGTACTGAATTCTCTTGACTTTTGCTTGTCTGAAAAGCCTTTTATTTCTCCCTCAATTTTGAATGCGCTCATTGGTAGGTTACAGTAATCTGGTTGTAGCTTTTTCCCTTTTAGTACTTTAACTATATCCTGCCATTTCCTTTCTGGCCTGCAGGTTTCTGGTGTAAAGATTCAGCTGTTAAGCATATGGGGTTTCCCTTGCATGTTACTTGTGCTTTTCCCTTGCTGCTTTTAATATTCTTTCTTGTGTTTAGTCTTTGTTAGTTTGATTAGTATGTGTCTTGGTGTGTTTCTCCTTGGGTTGTCCTGTATGGCACTCTTTGTGCCTCTTGGACTTGAGTGACTATTTCCTTTTCCACGCTGGGGAAATTTTCAACTATAATCTCTTGAAAATTTTCTCTTATCCTTTCTTTTTATCTTCTTCTGGGACCCCTTTAATTCAAATGTTGGTTGTTTGATATGGTCCCAGAGGTCTCTGAGACTGTCCTCAGTTCTTTTCATTTTTTTTACTTTATTCT